>NW_009707415.1:0-51635 GCF_000703405.1 Apaloderma vittatum
TGCTGCGAGGGCTCAAGATGTCTGGCTCGCTAGCGAGGTGTGTTGCGCCTGGTAATAATGCAATGCGGAGCCCTGCAGCTTCTGAGCAGCATGATAATGAGGGGCAGGCTGCCTCACTGCACCATCTCCCTCCTTGCTAGACCTGTTGTCAGCTCACGTTGGAGCCTCTTCTCCCCTGCCGATTTCGTGATAACGCCTTACTGTCGGTGGCTATGTTGAAAAAGGGATTTTTTTTTTTAAAAAAAAAAAAACACCAAACCACCAGTTTTGACTTCCCTTTTTGGTTATTGCGGTGGACAATCTTGCATTTTCTTGATGAAGCACGGTTTATTTTTCCTAGCGATACGTTTGTTTAGGATTTTAATCAACTGTCGAAATAGAATACATTTTGTGGAATGGGATAACTGTTTCAATTTCGGTCTAAAGGATATCAATTTAGCTTTTTTTGACTGAAACAAGTGGATACTGAAACATACAGAGAAAGCAACAATTCTGTTGCAAAAGCAACACCAATGACCACATAGTACTGTATCTGCATTAAGAGAAGATGCAGTATAATGGGATTGCCTTTTCATTCATTACATGCTTTTAAGGAATGGCATCACTATCAGCTCACCATGTCTAATGTGAACGATGAATACTTAAAATTAAGGGGTTTTTTTGAAGTGCTGTCTCTGGGCAAAGACATTGGGTGAACAGAAGCATGATTTTTATTTTTTTTTTTGCTTGAATTGTGAAGCTATACAGCAGAACATCTGTAAAGGAAAAAAAAGTGATGATCCTAGAAGCAAAAGACTCTTCTTACTGCTTTAGTCATCTGTAGAGAACCAAAAATGGAGTATCCTCAAGCAAGGTCTCTATAAAAATGGGTGTGTCCAGGAGGCACAGTGACACTTTGAATGTGGTTATAGTTCATCCTGACAGACCAGACTGGTTAAACCTGTGAATTTATGTTGTCCAGTACTGCACATGCTAGATAAAGCAGAAGGCTTAGCTCTTCAAATAAGCTAACCTACTGTAAGTGTAATTTTAGCCCTTATATGCTAGTCTGTCTAGTTTTGTTCTTCAGTTAATCTTGCCAGAGCAGAACTGTCTATTCAGATCTAACACCTGTGAAGGATACCAAAATGCCAAGTTTCGGAGTAGAACAGTGTCATCTGTTCTGCGATTTGCTGGTAGCTCTCTGTCAGGCAGTGTTAGTCAGCTCTGTTGAGGATCTTCCAAGCTGGTTACTGCATAGCAGCTATGACTGTAATGAAACACTACCTCTAGAGGCTGCATATGCCACTGAAACTGCTGCACATACAACAGCTCCCCTATGTTTCTAGGAGGCTTGGATTCATTGTCAGGCCCTCAGCGTTTTCTGGGGGTGGAGGGGGATGGGAGCTATTGCAGTGAAAATGAAAGTGCTGCGTCGTGAATCAGAGAATGCTGTGTCAAAACTGTGGTGGGTTCCCTGACTTCATCGAAGATTTTCAGCTATATTTTGGCCATAGTAAAGAGAATGTTAAGACTTCAGCATAGGCATGTTGTAATTTAACAGTGTTTCTGAAGTTGGGTGGCATTACCGAAGGTGTGCATGCTCTCACGTGTCTGGTGCTTGAGGATTGTGAAGTCAGGACAGAGAGCTCCAGAAGGCCAATCTAGGAAGACCACAGTGGCCTGTGAACTCGCTGGACGGGTCCCAGCTATCAGCCCGCCACATGAGTGGCATGAGAGGGAGTGATCTAGCAGACTTGCTGGCTCCGCCTTTTACTGCTGTTGCGCAGCAGTCCCTGCAGAGCCTAGCACTGCAGAGTACAGATGGTATTTGTTCAACCTTGCCCCACCTCCTTGCTTATCGTTCAACTGCCTATCGTTCAACTGCTGTATACCTGTGGCTTCTAAGAAGCTTCGTGCTCTTCTCAGACACTGTACCTCTTACAGGTACTGACAAAGCTTATCCAAATTTATGGTTAGTGGCTATAGGATGTTTTAAGTTGCTGGAAGAGTTAGAAAGGAAGAGTTTGGGAACACCTAGCACTTAAACGCTGCTTAATGTCATGTCTTTATATAAAACTGTATATAAAACAGTATGTGACTCAACTTGGTAACCCGTAAGTATTAACCTAAATAAACTAGGTTCTTGCTACTTAAATCTGATCTAAGCTTTCTGCGGATAAAAATATCCTACGGAAATGTAGCACATCGTTCTCTTCACTGGAGCAATAAAAATGTAAATAGCATGCAAAGGTATGAGTGAGTCTATATTAATGATACTCTCCAGACAAAATCTGTTAGGCTTCTGTTCAGGGACCAGCAGAATGCTTCCATGTGGAAGCCAAATGTTGAATTGGTAGTCGAGCCACCCTAGACTATCTTATTTTTTAAAATAAGAAGTTGAACCTGCATGGGAGTGCATCCTGTGGCTGCTGAAATTGAAACAAGTGGAGTCTATAGCTACAAATACCCATTGCCTGCTCTTGTAGAAGTTGCTTGGTACTGTGGTCTTGATTCTTAAGAGTAGGTGAGCTACAGTCAGTCTGAGAAATAAGTGATTGTGGCCTTTTATCTTGGGCTGTTGTTGTATGTGTATTTTCTTTGTGAATGGTTTAGTTCTTGTAAAGTTCCCTGAGCAGCTAACTTGAGTTACAGAAGAGTAGCCAGGAGTTGGTAAATTCAAAGTTTGTGTACAGTATAGAAATGTTAACTCTAATGAAAATGAGTACATGGTGTATATACCTCTTTCTACGTATTCGTCAGCAAATGTCTGATATGTAGAGACATCCTTCTGGACACAGCTAATGACTGAAAATATTTCAAACTGTCAATATTGCAATAATTATAAAGAGGTTGTTGCAGAAGTGGTTGCAAAGTGAAACAAAACAAGAAAAAAAGATGTTGAACTTCGGCAGTGAATGTATTCTTTCTATTTTCAAGTGGGGCTTTTTGGCTTTTCGTCGGAGTACTATGGGGTAAAGAGCTCAAGAACCTTCCTTAAAGGAATTGTATGGCCTAGTTACTGCAACTCAGCTGAAGCTGTGCAGAATTTGAAGAGTCAGCTGACTTTGAACACCCAGGGAGAGCACTTCTACAGTCCTTAATACCTTTGTGTTCTTTCAAGTGTGAAGACTATTTGGGGCTTGGCCTCAAAGACAGAGGCTTTTTTTTTTTTTTTATTCTGTCAAATCCAGTTGATTCAAAACTGTTCACTGGTAGAGCATGATGAAGTATGAACTGGATATAGCCAACTGATAGAGAAATTCTTATAACATAGAACTTTTCTATTGTGGCCCTGTGAGCCAGCTTTATGCTACTTGAATCTAGAGACAACAGTCTGAAAAGTCTAGACAGCCATATGGCAAATGCATTGAAATTAGCAGTTTGGGCTGAAGTTGCTAGTACTGATAAACTGTTTTTTATAGCCAGGTCGTTCTTGGATGTTAAGTTTCATGTTAATCAAGGGTTGATTTCATTCTGGAGGAGAGTCTATTTTTCTAGTGATAGCATTGTAACTTAGCAGAAGAGACTAGCCTGACTTAAACTTTGGATATGGGGTTGCTGCTGCATTACTTAGACCCAAAGTCTTTAAGCTGAGGCTAGTTTACCAAAGTATTGCTACCAGTAGTCCACTGTGTTAATGAGTTTTTAAAACCAGTCTGGAGGGATCTGTGTGCCTTGAGTTCGCTAGTGTTGCTTGGGTAATTGATGCACATGGTAATCCATTATTTGGGTGTACCAGATATTGTAGGGTCAGGAAATGAGGAGAGGCTGCCAGCGCTTACTTAGCAAACAATTCTGATGACTTTTGAGCTCTGTTAGAACTGTTTCAGAATGCTGCAGATAAATCCTGAAGAGCAGCTACCATACTCAGAGATCACCGCAAGTCTGTGTCTTATTTTACCTTGAACTTTTGCTGCAACTCTAACAATATTCTCTTTTATTACAGGCTGATCAACTGACAGAAGAGCAGATTGCAGGTGAGGTTTTTCATACTGTGTTGCTACTCCTACTTGACCTGACACATCTCTTAATCCAGTGGCACTCTTTGTTACACAAGATATTTAGCTTTCTTAGGTACTGAAGTAGTATAGTGGACTGTTTCGATTTTTCACAAAAGTTTTAAAGCCTTATTTACTGTAAAGCATCATGGATACTATGAATCTGAAGTTTTGTTCTCTAATAGGTAGACAGTCCTCACAGTTTTGCTAGCTATTAAGTAGACTTGGAACTTTCTTTTGTTTTGTTTGTTTGTTTGTTTTAATTCTCATGACTACAGAATTGTCCAAAGTGCAAACTGAAAGGTGGGGGGGGGGAAGATCTTTGATGAAGATTTGGAATGTGGAGTGCTCTTATAACAGAAGGCAAAAATAATTTGCTTTGCTCTGCTGTCAGCAGAGGTCTTTCAGAGTGGCTGAGTTTTGACAGCGGAGGCTGGCTTCATGATGATACCTCTTGATATTCCGTATTTGGAACTGTGTTGTGTACTTGGACACAAGTGTTCTGTGCTCTGTTCTGATGCTCTGGCGCTTGCTCTGCAATGCTTAGTATGCATCTCTTGCATCTTAGTATTGGCCCCTGAACAGCGCTTTCTGTGCACTGACAACTGTCTTACTAGTGGCTGAAACTTTTGGTTATTGTGTCTCCTACTCACATGGGCTGCACAAACTGTTATCTGTCACTGCTTTCTGAAGACTGATTTCAACTTCAGTACTTGATGTGACGTAAAGCTGGTAATGCAAAATTCAACTTGCCATGGACGTTCAAAACCTTCAGGGTTTTTGATCTGACAAGAGTATAGTGTTAATACTAGAAAGTCTCAGTGTGCATAACTGTCATGTGAAATGATTTTTAGAGAGTGCCATGGTGCTGCTAATCTAATAGTGGCAGGTCAAGCACACAGAAAACAACCTTTTAAGAGGTATTGCAATTTTAACTGTGGTGTAGCTCTTGAAGACAGTGTGTTAAAACAAGTGTCGTAATGAGCTAGTTTGTTTTTACTATTATTGCCAAATTTGAAGTGTAAGAACATTCTTCTGTAGCTTTGAGACTTCAGAAGCTTGCTTTAACTCATAGGAGACTAATTATGGTTTTATGGAAAATCTTTATTTACTCGTTGCTATGGTACTGTCTTATGAGTAAGCACAAGCCAAACCTAGTTCAACTCAAGATTATTTTTTTTTTTTTCTGGAAGTGGCCTATGTATCTTAAGGGTTTTGTGATCAGTTTAGTTGGAGCAGGCTTCATCAGTTGTCACAGCTGTCTTTTTGATAATGGTTTATTGTTTCAGTTCTTAACTGTAGGAGCTTTATTAGTTGATGTAGCTGATAATGGAATATAAACAGGAAGTTTATTAACACTACCTCAGGATTAGTGCTAATGTTAGCTGTTCAGTAATGATAGTACAACTCTCAGAGTTGAAAGTGGTTATTAACAAGCTTGTTGTACTGGAATAGAGGGCTTTAATCTGTGTGAAAAGAATAAAACTGTAACTTGGTGTTAGTATGCAGTGTAAAATGGCCTGCCACTTTCAGTTCAGCTGTGGTATTTCATGAAACAGATGTGTCTGCAAGTAAACCATAAACCTCTTGATGTGAAGACATCCCTAGTACTGCTTAGGAAGGGCTGTAGCTGACTAAGCAGTCTGCTTAGTTTTGTTGTCTTGCATGGGAAAGCTGCTGCAGGTACAGCTTGCATATTTCACAGAGACATTGTGGTTTGGAAGACAATTTTGAGTCCCCTACCATTCAATTTCAATTACCTGAAGATACCTTGCTTTTGATTTGAAGGCAGCCTTAAAATAGTACTACAAGGTAGAGACACCGTTCTTAAATAGAAGACCAAAGTAGTTAAAGCAGCCAGTTCTCCTGGGTTTAAAACAAATCTTCCACCTCTACTGTGAAGCACCAGAATACAGTTGTTAAAGATTCCAGATGTTCTTATTTCCCATATAACTCAGTGGTCATATGGGACTGAAGCTTTTTGCCCTTATAGGCAGGGGTGAAAGACCCAGGTGTTGTTCATATGAAAGGCTGATTTTTGAAAGCTAGGCAGGTACAGAATATGAATGCTAGTTGCAGCTTCAGTAAGAATTGAAATTGCTGAATCAAATGGGTATCCATTTGTTTAAGCCTTGTATTAAAAAATTTATGTAGGTCAGGACCATTTGGTGTGGATGGTTGGAGGAAAAAAAAAAAGTTGCGTTTGTCTCAAAGCAGCTGATCTCTAGTGAGCTATACTTCCTTCCACTGGACCTCAAAGAAGTCTAAATGGGCTCTCTGAACAAGTAGGTCTATGTATGGTGTTTGTTATACCTTGGTCCTTTAGTGTGCTGTGGTTCTGTGATGGAGACCTGACCACAAGAGCTATTTAGAATTTATTTCATTGTGAAAATAGTAATGTCTAAGTGTTGAGCTTCTGGTAGCTGTGAAAAAGAACAATTGACATTCTCCTGTAAAAGTTCTGGCTGTAGCTGGCTGAACTGTGTGAGAGCATCTGGTTCACTGAACAATTAGGTCAGTGAAGACTGCCACTTCATCTGGAAGGGTAATGTGGTACAGAGATGCCTCAGAAGCTAATAAACGGGACATTTTGAGCTAGGGTGTTAGAGATCATGTTCTGTTGGGGGGGGCCTGGAAGTAGTCTTTTCTGTTGTAGCCTGCTTTTCAGAAGGAGGGGAAGGTTGAAACATTTTCAGATGGCTTGAAGATGAGTGGTTCTGCTGGCATGATTCTGTTTTCTGACAGGTTAGCCTTATCTAGGATTTAAAAGAATTTTAATTTGTAGTTTGATGTGGAGGAGTGTTGAATAGTGGGAGTATTTGCTTTACATGCTGCATGGAATTATAAGGTGTTTAAAGTGTGGGAGGTGTGTTTTATATATTCTTATGTTGCAGGAAGCCAGAACTGAGTTGCTTGCTAAACTTCATGGCTGCCTTTACTGGCCATTGCCACAAATCCTCCAAAGCTATACTAGGTTGTTCATTTTCTAGCCTAAACTGTACCTGCATAGGTTGTTATTCCTTTGTTCTAATTACCAGGGCCTGTTCCTAAAAGTGGTTAAAGAGGAATTTAAATCATATTCTTCACTTGATTCAGCATTTCAGAAAGGAATATGTTACTCATCTTTTGACTCACTTTATGATTATGATTTAGAGCTGGTTGCTTAGCCTACAGCATCTTGGTAAAAGAAAGAGTTGACCATGGAGTGGTTCATTACTGGTGTTCAGAATGTACCACTGAATGGGTGATCTTGTAGAAAGCAAGTCTAATTTTTTTTAATAAAAAACAATGATTTTTCTAAACAGGGTCATTGCAGTACTGTGAAGTCTGCTTCATGTTTGGTTTAGTGACAGTTGACCTTCAAGCTAAGGATGGAAGTGGTTAAGAGCAAAACATTTTGAATAACACTTGATTTCCTGACACTTGATAAAGACTTAATGTTCTCCTTTCCAGGTCCTTCCATAGTAGACTAGACTTGCCCCAAAAGCCTTTTCTTCCCCAGTGTAAAACTTGGCTCCTAGTAAATGGATGTATTGACTCCAAGCTAACTGAAACTAGCCCCAGAGACTGTTGGAAGTTACTGTAGGTACAGGCTATAGCTATCTCCTTGGGCAAGAGTGCTTCTGCTTTGATTATACAATACTGACTTGAAACTGTTTTTTCTGAACCTGTGGTAGCCTTGCTCTGAGTCTTACATGCTAAACAACAGGAGTTGGCTTTTGGAACACTTTAGACTGTTAGATGTGGAAGAGTGTGTGTTTTCCTGGATGGGACTCAACTCTGGCTCTGGTATTATAGCTGCATTCATGAACTATAATAAGCCTGTCCTTGTAGTTGGATTTTTAACACTTCTGAGCTTCTACTTGACTTAAGTGTTTCAGAGTCTGAAATGGATGAAGAAGGCTTCATGCAGTTCATGGGAAAACACAGCTTTTACTGTGACTAATTTTTGTCTGGGAAAACCACCATCTGGAAAACTGACTGCTTGAAAATTTTAAAAATTAATTCTTGGAAGTATTTCTGATGCAGGAGTGCCCTTGAGCTAAAAAGTTCTCCATAGGCTTGATCTCAGGTGCTTTGAAAGCTGTGAAAGGATCTGAACTGTAAAAGGGAGGAGATAAGTTTTTCATTTTTAGCTGTAAATTGTGTATGAGATACTATAGTTAAGTGAGCTACTTTAAAGATCTGTGGCCAGAGACAAACACATGGCATGGTTTAAAACCAACTCTGTTTTTGGTTTGGACAATTAAATATGTTATGCTTATATTACTATTGCTGGCTACAATACAGCCATTGTAAGGAGGTTAAGAGGTAGCATTGAAACAGTTAAGCAATCTTAAAACTGTTCTTTACTAATTCTATGAAGGCTATTTCAGGCCAAAGCAATTTTCTAAGCAGCTTTTCAGATATTTAAGATGCCAGTGACTTTCCTTCTTGAACAACTGACTAATATATGTAGGCTGAGGAACTGCAGAAGTCCAATGGGAGAAAGAACTGGGAGAAATTCTTTTTTAGTTAAGTATGGACAGGTGTTAAGACCAGTGGTGTTAGGTACTGCGGCTTCCTGTATTGTATCCTGTTCAGGCTTGTAGGTCTGGTGGAAGTGAGTATAAAGAGAAACTATTTTTTGTTTGGTCTGATTTTACCTTTTTCTGTTGACTTGTCTCCTATTAGTAATAGAAGTTGTTTTTTTTCATGGGAAAATATGAAATTACAATTTCTTACCAAGAATGTGGATCATTCTAGTTTCAAATAGCTATTCCCTTCACCTCGGTAGTATGGATCCTTGTTCAAGATGAATAGTAACAAGCATCTAAGTACTTGTGAAATGGATGACCTTCCATCTTATTAGGATCAGAATGTGGTTGATGGACTGGCCATTTATTTTCCAGATGCTGGTGCTTCCATGTTAGCATTATAAGTATAGCAGGCTGAGCGGTATACTGAATTTTTTTTCTGAGAGAATAAAGTTTTGTAATTTAAAACAATAAGCAACTATGAGTTCTTACATGATTAAGTGAACTTAACATTTCAGAGCTGAAAGGATTAACTCTTTTTTTTGCTATTGTACAGAATTCAAAGAAGCTTTTTCACTATTTGACAAGGATGGTGATGGTACTATAACTACAAAGGAGTTGGGGACAGTGATGAGATCGCTTGGTCAGAACCCCACAGAAGCAGAGCTACAGGATATGATTAATGAAGTAGATGCTGATGGTAAGATTTTACTAAAAAGTATTTTAATGGAGTGCCTGAAACCTGTTTTTCTAACAAAGTGACTATCTTGCAGGCAATGGCACAATTGACTTTCCAGAGTTTCTGACAATGATGGCAAGAAAAATGAAAGATACAGATAGTGAAGAAGAAATTAGAGAAGCGTTCCGTGTGTTTGACAAGGTACTAAAAATTTTACCTTAAATTGTTATGAAAACTGACTGACTTCTAACGAGCTTCATCACTGAATTGAGCGTGTCTGCAGTCTTGTGTTCTAGACCCTCTAGGTTAACTAGTCATCCTAAAGCTCAGTGTACTGTGGTGCTGTACCTGACAGTCAGATGAGTTATCATGATAGCAGTGGGTGATACTATTCAGCTACCACTTGCTGTGATACTGAAATACTTGTACAACACTGGCAGGGAAATTGTTTAAATACTTCAAATGGCAGTCTTTTAAATCTTTCACTTACTGTTTATTAACAAAATTGCTAAATGAGTCAAAAGTTATTCAGCCTCTTAAGCAAGATGCAATTTTAAACAGAAAATATATGATGTTGAATACCTTGGGGTGTGGAGGGGAAGAAGTCAGCCCGGTATTTGCATACACTAGTACTTTGGTATCAAGTGTCTGAGGATGGAATATGTAGAAGTGATTTCTAAAGGCCTTATGGCTTTGTACTGCACTCTTGTGAAACGGGTGAATTTCTAAGAAAAATAGGTACTTCAGCCAGATGATCACATAATTGAATAGACATCTGTCACCCAAGAAGATTGCAAAAGATACTGATTGCTTTGTTAGTGGTTAAAAAATGTCTATGGATAAGACAGCCAAAGTAGACCTGGATAAGTTGCTTTTAAAATACCTTTTTAAGACTTACGATTGTGGACGATACTGAATATAAGCTTACATCTCTCTTGCCTTGTGCAAATGCTAGTGGTTAAAGCTGTGCTAACTTCCAGTGTTCAGCTTGCTCTGCAGTATTCTTAAGTTATAGTTAAGTCACTAGATGTTAGACAAGTCTTGTTTCAGTCTTCCCTGTTTCCCTTCCCAGGATGGTAACGGTTACATTAGTGCTGCAGAACTCCGTCATGTGATGACAAATCTTGGGGAGAAGCTAACAGATGAAGAAGTTGATGAAATGATTAGGGAAGCAGACATTGATGGTGATGGTCAAGTAAACTATGAAGGTAAGGAGTTGTTAAACAATTCTTCTTGTGTAGTGCTTTTTTCATGCTCATGTTTGTGTAGATACTGATAGCCACACCAAGTTGAAATAGGGCAGTGTTCAAATGAGTTCTCAACATGTAGTGTTCCTTTAAACTAATGTCTTTTAGTATGTACATTGTGTACCTCTAAATAGGTTTAAGTAGGCTGTTGCTACCTTTGTGCCAAAGGCAAAAAATGACTATTCATCTGTGTAAGTAATAACTTTCTAAAACTAATGATGTTTAACGGCCATTAGAATAAAGAAGGCAGGCAGGTTGTTCGCATACTGTTCTGTCTGCTAATGAATATTGACCTAACTGTAGCAGATCACTCATTTTTCATTAATGCTTTAAAAATTACTAATTAAAGGGAGAAAGCCTCTAAAATACACAATTTCCAAGACCTTTAAAAGACCTGTAAAATAATCTTAAAACACAGATCAGCTGCACCAGTAGCTTGTTTTTATTTCCTTTCTTCCTGGGAGTCACGCAAGCGGGTGGGCTTCTTTTACCAATTGCTTGCCATTCAGGAGCACTAAGCATGTTAGCTTATGTTCAGTTTAACTTCTGAACATCTAGAAAAGAGCTAGGGTGTTTTCAGATAATACCCTTACTCTTTTTGAGGTGTAGGTATGGCTTCCCTTTAAGGCCTTTTTGTTTGTGGCATCAGGATGAGCACTCACTCATCAGTCATTGAAAAGCGTCTTTATGAGTAAGACTGCAGCTTTTCTGTAATTGTACTTAGGAATAGTGTTTAAAAGCTGGCGCTAGGGAAAAGTGGGCATTCTTCTTGTTTCTGCTTGTTCTGGATCTTGACCAACCAGTTTATTCCTTTTAGGTTCAGTTTCTTTTTGTAATTGTACGTGAAACTATGGTTCAGCAAGATAAGTGAAGAATCCTATTTTTTGGGATCTAACTTCCAGTGTGCTGTGAATAAGCAATGATTTTGTTGCTTAAAGCCAGTCAGGCAAAATACTAAGACTTAAGCTATTCTGCAAACCAACAGAATATCTTGCTTGTACATCTACTTAACAGATGGTCCCTTCAGCACAATTTCTACTGATATTAGTCATTCTTAGACATCTTGTCCCTATCTGTAAGTCAGTGGGCATGAGGGACCATGTAATGTTGTACTTTGGAAGTAAGGCTGTTCCCCAGTTCAATGAAGGACCAAGAGGGATCTTTTGCCATTAAAAATAAGAGGTTTTTTTAGATGTGGTTGGTGGAAAATGAGACTTTTGAAGATGCTTTTTTGAATGTAACTGAAAATACAATTTTGAAGCAGTGTTCAGCACTAATAAGGCAAGTCACTTCTCAGATCTTGCAATTCAGATTTTTCTCTGAGTAACTCTTGTGCAACTCTTTCCTTTTACAGAGTTTGTACAAATGATGACAGCGAAGTGAAGACGTTGTACAGAATGTGTTAAATTTCTTGTACAAAATTGTTTATTTGCCTTTTCTCTGTTTGTAACTTATCTGTAAAAGGTTTTCCCTTACTGTCAAAAGAATATGCATGTATAGTAATTAGAAGGCCATTCCTCCATGTTTTTCTCCTTTATCTTACTGTCATTGTTCTGATTTTTGGAAAATTGATCAAGTAACAAATGTTGCATGTGGCTTACTCTGGATATTTAAGCCCTTCTGCACATCTGAAGTTAGATGGAGTTGGTTAACTGAGGGAACATCTGGGTTGTCTGTTTTTTTAAAAAAAGTAGCTTTCTTTAGGAGACTTAGGTATGACTAGTGTAACAAGTTACATAAAGTAAGCTAGGTTTTACCATGCATTAGCAATTCCTTAGTTAAAGCAACATGATGGCTCTAGTTCTCTAGTATATAAAGGAGTTTATTCTGCTTTCTGTGGAGGATGAGGACTCTTGCAGCTAACTGCAGGATAAAACCATGTGAATAGTATATATACATGTAGCTAATGCACTGTAAAAATCATTCTCCTAGCTTACTTCACAGTAACTTGTTTGTGGCCATACCTGTAACATGTTGTTGAAATGTGGAGTCTTAACGTTGTGGACGATTGACAGTCAACAATATGAAACTTAAGTTGCACTATTGCAAAACGGGTGATTTATCCAGGTACTCGTACACAAGTTTGTTTTTTTTTTTTTTGTACTGCTGGTCCTGTACCAGAAAACATTTTTCTCCTCTTGTTACTATGCTTTTTAAACTTTGTTTAGCCACTTATTTTCAAAAAAAATCTGCTTATGGCACGATTTGCCTCAAATCCATTCCAAGTTGTATATTTGTTTTCCAATAAAAAATTACAATTTACCCATACTGTTTCAATGTATCCTTGAATTATTTACAGGAATTGTTCAATACAGTTGCTGCTCTGTGTTTCAGTATGTAGCAGTTTGGTTTGCTTATGCAATGGATTGGCTGTCTTAAAAATAGTTTGGAAGGTGAAAACTTAATCCTTAAACTCTGGCCCTTAATAGTATTGTTGACTTGAAGAAGCTTTCTTACTAGTAGTTTAAAATGTATTTTACAGTCTTGTGTGGAGCTTGGTGCTTCAATAAACTTACCGTAGTGACTGGCTATGCCCACTATCTGTAGACATTGTGAACTGGATGTTGACCTAGTTCAATAGTTGACCTAAAATTAAAATTCCTTGTTCGGACAACTAAACCTGTTTGCTTTCTTTTAATTATTTTGGAGTTTATTCCCTGTCAGCTGCTACCTTGGGGTAACTTAGTCTCACACGTGGACTTCTCTGAAACTGCTCTGTTTTGAGTTGCTCTTCAGGATGCAGTCAGCTCATAGTACAGAAGGAAAATATTCTCTTACTGATCTACTAAAGAGCATGATTGTGCTTCTAGCACTAGTTTTTCAAGGTTTAAATTTTTTTTTTATTTATTTTTAAAAGCAGAAAACAAACCTGGTTTTGACCAAGGGACAAATCAAAAACCTTGAAAGAATGCCAAAGGCTGTTTGTGCCCCTTGCCTTTGTACTTCCCTGGCAAGAACTGACTGATCCTACAAGCGCTATATGGTTATCTTGTTTGGGGATTCAGATTACTTTTCAACAAAGCATTGGCCCCTGCATCTGGTTGCCCTCACTGGTCCCAGCAGAGCAGTTGCCTAATTTTTTTAAAAGGTTTTAATCATCTTTGAGATATAATTACAGTGAAAATGTAAAATTAGAACAGCTGATCATCCTGATTTTAGACACACTTGGATCAAATGTTTTATGGTCACTGAACTCAAAGCCGTGCTCCCTAGGGACTATAAGAAGCTCCTCTGGTTTTCCAAAGGAGACTTCTCAAAAGTGTTTAAACTGCCAGGATCAGAATTCCTTAAAATCGTTGCTTTTGTACTGGTAATTTGATTTAGGAGGCTTATGCACTCTAAATATTCCAGCAGCTGGGGTTTGCCTTTTACAAAATGAGTGACTGAACAAACACTTCCAGTCTTCATCCTATGGCCTCGGAGACTGGGAACAAGGCATAGGTGGTTGAACTGCCATAGGATGAGAAGAATGTAACAGAACTGTCAGAAGAGCCTCTTGATATTCTGAATTGCAGGAGCTTTGGAAGTGTCATTTCTGCGGTAAGTAATGCAAACAAGGATGTGACAAGAATTGGTATTTGCTAATCTGGTGTCTTGACTCCAGTAGGCTGGGAATCACACTTTGACCTAGTGTTTCCTTCTACAACTCAGCATGCATTTGGAAGCATCTGACTAAGGTAAAAAGGAGAGGGTCCTCTCTGTTATGGAAAACTGCCTTGGCCAAAATAATTGCCTTTCATGAAATGAATGGATGAAGAATGTGTGATGAGAAGGCCACCTTTATTTGCTGTCACTTCAGGTGCTTCCTGTTCACAGAGTTCAGTCACAGGAATCAAAGCTGCTGGTTTTGTCTAGTGTCTCTTTTGCTGTTAGCTAAATGAAATGCCTGATTTCTAGGCCAAAGTCTTACAGCCTTGATCACATCATACTTTAACTGCAGAATGGGAGATTATAACTCTCAGGTGGAAGCTGGTGGCATTGAATTTGTACCTTTTGGCTGAGGTGCGTTTAGGTACTTTTGCCATTGTGAAGCAGGTAGTCCATAGGTTGCTCTAGGTAAATTTCTGGATGTGTGTGTGTGTGTGTAGGAATACTTTGAAAATTCCAAGTTCAATTTCTGGTAGCTTGCTAAGATAGTCTTTCATCTTGTTTCTTAAATGTGTAGTTGAAGGTTCTTGTATTCTCTACCATGATAGCAACAACAAAAAACTTCTGTGGCACAACACTGCAGTAGAACACCTGGTGATGCTGGTTTATTCTAAACTGGGGGGGGACGATTGGTGCAGGGCAAGAAATCTTTGGCCTAAAGACTGCTGTTCCCTTAATGTGTAGGCTTGTGGGGAGATTCTATCAGTGTGTAACACCTGATGGGAGGAAATGAAGACAGAGCCAGATTCGTCTCTGTAGGCCCACTAGCAGGACAAGAAAGGCAATGGGGCACAAACTTAAAAAGATTAAGTTCTGTTTGACCAGGACAAAATACTTTTCTGCTTTGAGGGTGGTCAAGCACATGTGGTGGAGTCTGTGCAGACTCAAAACCCAGCTTGATGAGGTGCTGGGCAAGTGGTTCTTGCTTGACCCTGCTTGAGCAGGAAGTTGGGCTATATGATCTCGAGAGGTCCTTTCTGATGTAAGTGATTCTGTGAGGTGAAAGTGCCTCTGCTGACTTCCTAGGCATTACCTTGGTTTGCAGCTCTGTGTGGTGACCTTTCCCAGTGAAGGAAAATGTGTATTTGCTGTAGTCTGAACAATAATTTAGAGTATGTTTAACTTGTAGTCACCAAGCAGGACTATAGCAAACACTGCCTCAAGGCTATGAGCTGGTCTGAGAATAAATCACTTGTAGGTGTGGAGATTTGGTGGGGGAATAGTAATAGTAATTTGATGAGGAATAGTAGCTGGTAAGCTTGCAACCTATTAAGAAAGAGCTATTAAATGAGGGGCAGCTAATGGGTAGTGGAGACAGTAAGTGAGGATTAGGAGCCTGGTAATAAGATCAGTCTAATGACTTGAGGGAGGCTGCAGCTCTGGAAGTAGATGAACTATAGTGGAGGAGCGGGACTGAAGGACCAGCTGTAGCCAACACAGACTGGGTGCTTTGTCTTTCAAGTGGAGCCCGTTGGTGTCTGAAGACTTTGCTTGAGCTAAATCTGTGTTGGAGCCGTCCTGTTCAGGAATCGTTTGGCAACAACCTGGACGCAATGAGTAGCAAAATGAACGCTTCCTTGCATTTATGTATATATGGCTTCTACTACATGGCTGTACTATGTTTCTTGGACTTCTTCTAATTAAGAGAAAAGCTGTGTTAAACTAGTTTACTAGCTTGTGTAAAGGGAGTTTCCATAGCTCGGGCTTAACTGTCATTGCTGGCCATTTCCAGTGGGGTTGGGTGGGAAATTCACTAGAGAGACTTGAAAAGTCTTCTTGAAATGCTGCCTTTAAAAAAAGGCTTTTCCATTGAAGTCTTCCTGTTGTTATGGATACTTAAGGAAGTTTCTTTCTAATTCATCTGTAGTCTGTCAAATGAGAGACTTCTTAAAGCTGTTCAGTATAGTAAAGAAATATAAAAAATAAATTTTGAAAAACAGTCTTCCCCCCGCCTTTTTTTTCCCCTTCATGTGAGAAAAGTAGGTATTTGAGATGACAATAGATATGAATACACTGGAGTGTGCAGACCAGGTATAAAAAAAGTGTGAGGCCCAGCCAATAGGGACAATGCTGAAAAAACTTGAGTATGGCATAATAAATCTATGCTTAGCTTTGAAAAGAAGACAGTTGTCTTTGGGAGAGGGAGTGCTGATGGAGAGTTCGAGAAAGTGTATTTTTATATCATGGTATCTGATCAGCTTTCTCTTTTTCTACTTATACCTTCTTTATCAATAGTGTAGGTGTGACTGGAGAGAGAACTGTACTGCATCTACTCCAGTTGCTGGTTTTGACAAGAGCTCTTACTCTTCTACAAGAATATTCAGTTGGTTAAGTTGCTGTATTTTTGAAGAACTGAGTCTTTGGTAGCTGTGTGTACACTAGAAAGGGACTTAAGTCAGATGAAAATATGGAAGTGGGGATGGGGACCTTAATTTTCACTTCCCATAAGTGCAAGTCTGGTGTCGGTGTCAGCTTCAGAAGATGTAAATGGCAATTTGTGTGTGAAAATGGTGACTCCTTCCTGGCTGCTCCTTGGAGGAATACTCCTTGTGGCTTTTTAAATGTGAGCTATGGAGAAGAGGGCATTTATTTCAGTGTCTACAACTTGAGAGTCCTGAGATTTATCAAGAGATTGTACGAAGGTCTTGGTTCAGCTGGAGCACCTTAAAATGAGATTTTCGAAAGATTTGATGAAGAGGATTATAACAATAATAGCCTAAAGATGAGGCATATTTCCTGCAAAACTCTGGTTGAATGATACCATACCATAACTCTTACATATTAACTGGATATTAGGTAAAATATCTTTATTTAAAAGAGTGGTGAAGCATTGGCACAGGCTGCCTAGGGACGTGGAGTCACTGTGTGGATGTGGCACGCTTTAGTGGTCGTGGTGGTGTTGGGTTGGGTCTCCCTTTTCCTGGATGCTTTATGTAGGTAGAACAGTTTGGTGTTTTTTTTGAACTGGAAATAAGAGAGAAAGAAAGGGAGCAAGGAAAAGAAAGAGAATGAAAGAATATCAATTACGAGAATAGCATGGAAGGAAAAGAAGTTTGATGTGAACATCTAATAATTGGTGCAAGACAAAGTCCAACACTACTGTCTTTATAATACAAAGACCCTAGTGCTGGAGCCCCGGCTCTCCATTCTACATCCCTCCCTCAGTCACCTCAGTAGCCATCTCATTGTGGGGCTGGCGGGTTCCTGTCATGACAAGGCAACCTCACAGAGGTCTGGCAGATACTCCCTTTCCTTCGAGTCTCACAGAGCCCTGAGTCTGTGTGAGTTGCCCACTGTTTTGCTACAAGGATATTTTTGATAGCTTTGCACCTCAGCAGGCTAGAAGAGTTGTCTGTTTCTGTAGTAAGAGCTCACTTTTTATTTACTTTTTGTAAACCAAATTGAGAGGTTTTGGTTGATGATTTTGTATTTTTTTGTTTGTTTTTCACACAGCTGCAATGCAGTGTTACTGAAATAAAAGCAAAAAAAAGTCCTGTCTCCTCACAGTCTCTTAATTGTGAAGTGTTAGATGATTAGCAACCACAGGAAGACTGTGGGGTTTCTCAGTTCCCTCTATTTCTAAGGTGTTAAAGCCTCTAAGATAATTATTTTTTTCCCTTTAAATAGCTACTGTTTTTTGAATATTAACTAAACTTGAAATCTTTGAAAGAGATGTTGGAGACTCTATGTGTCCAAAGTGGAAATGCAGTCTTTTTTTGCTGCCAAATCTTTCACACAGAATAAGATCATAATTCAAGGTCTCCTCTAAAGCTCTGGTCAGTGCATTTGCTACATTGATTCAAAAGGCCTTGAATATGCATAACAACAAAGCTTTTTAATGAATTAGAATATGTGAAAATTTCCCATAGATTGGAATTGATTCAAAAATTGATACGTCATTTAGATATTTTTTTTTAAGATGGTAGAATTAAGGCAGACCTGTGTAATAGGTTTGCATTTTCAATTTTGAGAATGCTAGGCATTTTTCCATGGAATTAACACTGGCATTTATTTATACATGTGTTACATTTTAAAGTACTGCTAAGAGAAGAAGTGTGAGAGGATTGTCTTCTGTTGACTTCCACTATGGAGGAGCTGTCCTCAAGCCACTCCGTTGTTTTAATTGTTCACTGTTCTACCAGCGGGACAAGTTTTCTTCCTTTCCGAAATGGGTGGTGGTGCTCATGCAGGGCAGGGATACTTCTCTGTTGGCTTTTCAACCCTCTTCCACCCTTGTGCTTGTGGCAGCATAACTGGATTTATGCTGTGGGGTTTTTGCAGCCACTGGCTTTCCCTAAAACCGTTTAAAAGTGCTTTTGTGGTTCTTCGCCAGGCTTTGGAAGCAATGCTATAAAAAGATATTCTGGTGGCTTTTTCTTTCCTTTGATTTTTGTCCATGTTCTGCCCTTCCCTCAGGAAGCATTAGCTAAGGAGACATATCTCCACACACCCTGAAGACATCTCCCCGTGATCTGAGCTGGAGATCCCTCACAGAACAGCCCAAGTTGCTGTGCTGTGGATTCATTGATTATTTGGCATGAATTACACTTGAGGATGGGTTTTATTGCCAAGATTCTGATAAATTTTGCCTCCCGAAGAGACAATAAAATGCTTTTGCTGCTTTGCTCTTTTTAGTAAGAGTAATCACTGCAAAAGCACTGAAGTTGAGGAAAATGGTATTGGAGGAGGTTTCATATCTGTGGTCCTTACTTTCTTGGCTGCCTCTAAAGATAAATCTGCCTGCTGTGTTAGCAGTTAAAAAATAAAATCAGTCATTTGCTAGTGGAGCAGATTAAAGGCATCCACATTGATCCCGAGACCTTATTTGTCATCTGCATCTGAGGGAAAAGTACTTCCTTGCAATCTGCGAAGTGTAGGCGAGTGGCTATTGAGGTAATTCACCGAATAGTCTTAAGCAAACTGGTGGTTTTCAGAGGACATCTGACACAATCACATTTTATATTGTGAGCGTGGAGAAATCCAGTATTTAAATGTATGTCTTCATTTCTTTGTCCCTCATCCAGACTTCTCTCTGCACCTAGCCAAACTAGAATGTTTTGACCAAAAATGCTGGTAGTTACATCAATTCACTGTTAGTGTAGCCTGGAGGGGACTGAGGGGAGACCTTACCGCTCTACAACTCGCTGAAGGCAGGTTGTAGCGAGGTCAGAGTTGGTCTGTTCTCCCCAGTGACAAGTGATAGGAGGAGGAAAAATGGCCTTAAGTTGTTCCAGGGGACGTTCAGGTTGGATATTAGGAAGAATTTCTTTACTGAGAGGGTTGTCAGGCACTGGAACAGGCTGCCCAGGGAGGTGGTTGAGTCGCCATCCCTGGAGGGGTTTAAGAGAAGGGGAAATGTTGCATTGAAGGGCATGGTTTAGTGGTGTTTGTAGGGCTAGGAAAAGGTTGGACTTGATCTTGAAGGTCTCTTCCAGCTGAAACTGTTCAATGATTCTGTGAGTCACATAAATGGTATCCTCTGCTTCGGTTACCCTTTCTTTCTGTGATGGGGAGATGCTGAGACCCTACCTTGCCCATCATGCTGAAGGGTGAAATTTCACTTCTGACCTAGCATACCCATGGGGAACACCCTCGAGCCTTCCCAGACAAGAGGCTTCTCTTAGCCTGGAAGTATGTCTGTAGCTCTGGATCGATGAGCTACTTGAATAATTTTCAGAAGAGTCTGCTTGCTTCTATTTTTAATAATTTCACCTGTTGAACAGTTAGTCAAAGACTGATGAAAGTGAACTGATACTGAATCCCAACTCTTAATTAAAGACAATTTATGTCAGAGTTTGAATTTCTAATATGCCTTCAGAGAATAAATGGCACAAGAAACTCAGCTTACCTGCCTAATCAGCTGATGCTAATACTAGGGAGCTACACAGTGAAGCCCACACGTGGTGTTGAAGCAGAAGGCAGAGGAAAGAGGATCTATCTAGCTCTAAACTGAAAGCAAATGTCTTGCTATCAAGCGCCTCTGCGCACTTTCTTCCTACTTTTGTAGATTTGAGGAGAAAGTGCTGGCAATATACCTACATGAAAATACCACACAGAAATCCCAGCACCTTATGCTTTAAAGATAAGGTAAGCATTTATGCAGATAGGTACATATGAGAGAAACAATAGCTGTGGCTCGATTTCAACGTGTAAGTGGGTGAAGACTCTGGGGATAACTAGTCTGTAGATAATACCTGACCTATATTGTCTGCTTTGCCTGAGCTTTAAAATATTTTGCTCTTTGTGCTTTCATAATTTTCATGTACAAGTATTGTTTTATCCCCTTGTCATATTTTCTCAGTTCTTACTGTCAGTCTCCCCTTTGTGGATGCAAGCAACCCCAAAAATGAACCTACATATTCAACTTTTGGGCTTCTTTCTGTGAGGGATGTGGTTTAATGGTGGACTTGGTAGTGCTAGGTTAATGGTTGGCCTTGATCGTCTTAAAGGCCTTTTCTAACCTAAATGATTCTATGAAAAGCACAGCTGCTGCTGCTCCTTCCTCGTTTCTGTGTTCAAACAATTAAACCCACCCGCACTGTATTTTGAACTCCACTAATTCTGAACTTTTCTGGTCCACAGACATTCTTGTGAGATAACTTTTTGTCTTGCCAACCAACAGAGCTGCTCTTAACCCCCACTACTGCTCAAAAGTTATCTCTATCCTCTCAGGCAGTATTTCTGTCCTGAATCTCTGAGCTTGAGACGGTTTCCTGTTCTCTGTACTATGCTGAGTGTGATAGGTACCCAGCAGTGAAGCTCTTCACCTCTTGAACAGAGTTTTTATCTCCGGTGAAGCTTAGAAGAGGCTGTTGAGGACACCTACAGAGGACTGTTGAATATACTCCATGGAGTCCTGTTGCCAGGCAGAGAACAGCCCCAGTCCAGATCATTAGTATTGTTTGATATGTAATAGATATATTCTAATTCTCTCATCATGGAGAGGACCTGTCTTCTCTGTTCACTGAAACCCCCCCAAAAGCAGGTCACAGCCAGGAAATCTTTTTCCAGACTTGCTTGCTCTTTGGCACTGCACAGCAGTCTCAGTAATGCAGGGATGAAAATAAAAGTGGCATATGAATTCTGAGCTATTCAGTCAAGCCACCCTGCAGCAATGAGTCTTGATGGAGGCTCAGCTTAAATTATTTGAAGAGGGTTTTGGATTTTGCTGTCTATAATTCTTTCATTTTTGTTTGAAGACTTAAGTATTTATCTTAAGTTGTGTGTTTTCCCCAAACATCCTCTGATAAAGGATAATTATGGTAAATATTTTCCCGCTATTCAGAGCAGTTTTGTAAGATTATTCAATTATGACTAACGCTTTACAAAAGCATTGGAGCCTCAGCTTTTATGGGGAGCTGTGCTTAAGCAAAATCAGATCCTTGAAAGATACCTATGCTAAACGATGGGCCATGCTTGTGCGTCAGCTTCTGCCTCCAGCCCCACCATGTTCTTCTCTGTTATGTGGCAGTCTAGGAAGAATCAGTAGTTTGAAGGTCCCATCATCCTCCTGTCTGCGTTGGCTTTTTCTTCCAGGATATTAACACTACACCAGGACATTTAGCCCTCAGATCTCCTCCAGCTCCCAGGTTTGCATGCAAGTAAATCAGATGAAAATTACATGCAAGGAAAATACAATTTATGTATTCCAACACTGAAGCGCACCTGCAAGTCCCATTTATATGCTTCAACCAAAGGCCACTAAAGTCTGCTGTTAATTTCAGTAGTATCTGGATCAAGCCCTCAGTCAACATCCTGGCCATCTGTGGGGTCGATTCTGATGCGGCATACTTCTAAGGTTATGCTTAGTTTCATCCTCATTTAATAAAGCAGTGAAGTGTGTGATTAACTTGAGTAAGAGGTTGAAGCCTGTGCTGAAAGTCAAGCACAAACTTTGCTGAACTGGGACTTGAATAGTAATTTACATTAGAGGGTATCCTCATTCAGCATCTGAAAAGTAGGGCTGATGCTTCTGCAGACACACAGCCCTGTGGTTACAGAGCAGAGCTGCCTAAAATCCAACCATTTTGAAGCAGAAAAACCCCAAAACACAGCCCACTGCCTTGTTTGTGCCCAGTCATGTACACAGGTCCTTCTTTTTACAGTACATTCAGTTCCACTGCCTGAGGGTATTCATAATGAAAACCAGTTATTTTGAAGTAAAAACTCAGAGAAACCATTGGAAAAAACAGAGACAGTGATGGCAGTGCCTCAACTCGCTGTAATTGCTTCTTTTTCAAAGTCCAGGCAGTTGATGTTTTGTTCTACTGCCCAGGAGGTCCTCAGAAATTTGCTTCCCTCCAGTAAGTGCTATGCAAATGAATATTTCCACTAATAAAATATGCATGGCCATCTGAAATGCAAAACGGGGACATAAACTGCCATGTGTTGGCCGAGGCATAGGAGCATTATGTACGACCTGAGCACAAGCGAAGCAATTCAAATCAGCTCAGCCCTCTGGATCGCCAGCTCAGTGAGTGCTCTGAAGGGTTCCTGTATCTCAATAAACTCACACTTTCTGGGGACTGGAGATGCTGAAAGGCATAATAAGCTCATCTAGTAATTCCTGATCAATGGTGACTTCGTCTCAGCTGGCACATGAGATGCTGTTACCCTAACGACCATTTATTCCTGTGCCTGTGGCCTTTGGATTCTGTAACACACATGGGCATCGATCTTTTAAGCACAGCTTGTGAAGAACTCAATTGCAGAAGTTGTCTTTTTTTAACAGCAACAGGACTGCTGTTGGGAGAAAGGCAACATGTCAGCTCATGTTTAGAGGATTTTGACCTCAGCTTGGTCTTTGTGACTCTAAAAATCTTGAAGGCTCCCCTTGTGAAAAGCAGTTATAAGTTGTTGCTATCGTTAATTATCCTCTAGAAAATAGAGAAGATAAACAGTATTTTTTTCCTTCCCTTCTAAGGGTTTAAAATGACTGAGTGTATCTGCCAGATTTAGAAGGAGGTGTATTTTGGTGGTGTGGCTAAGATGAATTCAGATTCTAGATGAGCCAAAAGTGTGAATATTTCTACAGCTGAAAACAGGAGCGAGTGAATTGGATGCGTACTGTGTCCATGTGGCAGAAAAACTATTTGTAGCATTTCTTTCTTGCTTAAATTACAATTCCATAAAATGCCTTTGGCCCTTTCAGTATTGAGGCTGATCCTAATCACTTCCACTAGTAGCATGACTTCTCTGGCCTCTGTAATATAATTCCTGATTTACTGCAGGAGATCAAACTCAAGGCCACTGTGGCTCCATTCTACTACTTCACTCAAAATATCCTGCATGTTGTTTATTAAATTGCCAGCTACCCCTGCCCAGGCAATACCAGCCTGTGTAGCTCTGAGCTAGTTATACATCCCATCTGCAGATTCTGTACCCTGCTGGATAGAGTCACACAACTCCCAGTAAAAAAATAAAAAGGAAAGAAAGCCAGTTTGATGTATTCTCACTGATGAATGCTCAAGTTAGGGGAGTATTGCAGAAGAAGCAATTGCAACAGAGTTGCTGAGATTAAAAAGCTGATGTCTTAAGTTTCCCTGACTGAATTTGGTAAATGGGAAATGGAAGTATCACTGCAGTTACTTCTTCCAGCAGAGCTAAAGGATGGGCTGTGCTGAGCAGCTGGAAAATGGTAAAGTCTCCCATCAGTATCACGCCTCACAAAATGAACATCTGTCCTAGCCCACGTTAGGCACCTACGGGAATCTCCACATGATCTGCTGCGGGAACGCTTGGTCTTTCTCTGCCCACGTCCCAAGCAGGTGCAGGCTCTGGGCTGGAGAGAAGCTGAGCAGCCACAGTGGGGTGGCGACAAGCATGAGTTAATGTTCCCAGCCTCCCAGCAGGATTATTACTAAGTCAAGTGTGGCACTCTGCTGATGAGGACAACGCTCCTGGCTCAGAGTGGCTCATGTCAGCGGAACCAGCGTGCGGTACAGGCAGGATCCATGGAAGAGATGGCCAACATATTGTCTGACCGAAGCATTTCACCTCCCACACCCTGGCATGCTCTGGACTGGAAATCTGATTCCCAGGTGCTTAATTCCCTTTGGTCACTTCATAGGGATGACAGGCACCTAACTCAGCGTTGAGAAAGTCAGCAGTTCATTTTGCGTTTAGGTATGGCATTATTAAGTGTTATAACATCCTTTTTGGTCATATCACTAAATATCTATGTGTTATTTTGGCTCTTCCCTGAGGACTAGCATTTCATTTTTTAAAAAAATCATATTTTATTAGGAAACATGTGTTTAGGGCTCTGTTAATCTCTCTGCAGCTGACACTCAACCCCGTCTGTGCAGTAATTTGTTACAGCACCACTAAACCTGGCAATTCAATTATGGGATGCCAGTTCTTGCTCTTTGTTGTGCAGTGAACATAGAGTCATCACTGCTTTCTATTTTTGCATGAAAATGATTCACAATGTAGAATGTACTGTACTACAAAAGGGATGGAAGAAAATAGTTCCATGATACATGTTGGGAGACAGAGGCAAGGGCTTGCTGCTGTGATTCACGCGTGTACTGCCCAGGCATTCCAAAAATGGCTTTCTTTACAATTAGCCACAAAAATCTGTAAACCATAAAAGGAAAACCATTGGTCTAACAGCAAGTGATTCCGGCTGGCTGCTTAAAATAAAGGAAGGTGATAATTCATGGAGCGGGTGAAATGCCAAAACTTACTGGACATCTTGTGATTAACTTCATAATCGGGCGGTCCAGACTGGCAGTCCTTGCTCTCAAGCCGAGAAGACTTTCTGTGCTTCAAAAATCAAGATGGTCAAGGAGAACTGGCCACGGGTATTTATTAATGGTTTGACTGTGGCATGTATGCAGCTACTTGTGGAGGATGGGGGCACGGAAGGGGTGGCTTCTCTGGGGAGCTGAGGGGCTGCTGCCCACGTATTCCCCATGGAACAGACTTGGCAGAAAGAAGGCAGTGAGTAGGCTGAGCCCTGGCAGATTGCTCTTCCCCCAGCACATCTGAAAAGGGAAAACAACACTGCTGAGAGCACTCAGCTGGATGTCAGCTGAAATATGAAATTGTGGATATTGCCTCCCTCCACATGTCTGTGGTTTTGCCCCTTTCCTCTCCCCACCCCTAGCTTGGCATAGCCAGATGCGTCTCAGGGGCAACATGCTCCTTCCAAGGCTTTTTATGAGGTTGAGGCTCTGTCATCTCTGACTAGGAGATACAGGAGATGGGGTGAACGCCAGCTATGGCTGGTGACACCCCTCTTGTAATTTATAAGCAGAATATTTGTTAATGCATACCACTCGAGAGCATTTGACATATACTTAGGAATGACTCTGGGAAAATATGTACACAAATATAAGTATAGAAGCTCATATTGGAAAAGGCAATTTATTGCAGCTGCTAATTCACTTTTTAAAAACTAGAATCTGCAGTGATAAATGCTTGTGTACATTTTGTTCCTTTTCTGTCAGGAATTCATGCCTAAGTCAGCCATGGTCTTGGTTGTATTTCTTACAGTGGATAGGTAGGCTTTTTTCCCTTTTGTGGCTGAATCTCTTTGCTGACTAACAGTCTTAGGGTACCAGTAATTTCTACATATCTGATGGAAATGAGAAGATATTTTACTACCCAACTAGCCAAATTTTCTATGCTCTGTCACATTTATAGTTCTAGAAGGAACAGTACCTTTAAGAAATAACATTAATATAAGTACAGTTCTTCAGTGTTTGTTTGAAAGTATAGCAAAAGATTGTATTAATACAAGTTACCATGGGACAGACTTTTTCAGTTAAGTAAATGCTAACCTTTTATTTGAAAATCCTTTAGGATCTCATTAACTGCTCTGTGCCAGGTGGCCTATTGTTGTAAGTGATCCATTCTGAGTAAACAGCAACCTCTTAAATGAGTTGTAGATACTGCTATTATATGATAATTTTCGAGAAATGAGCTGTATTGCTTTTTAAAAATTGCCCTTCCTGCCTTGGAATCTCAGCCCAAATCCGGTGTGCTCTACGGACAGACTAGATCTGCTTGGCTGCTGATTTGCAGAACAGCTTTACACTTTCTGTTTATTTTGCTGTGTAATTGTTTTGTGCCAGAAACCTTCTCATTTGACCTCAGGCTAACAACCAGATATAAATGGCATCCATGCTGAGGTTTTTGAATACCCTAAATATTCTCATAAACAACTGCTCCCCATCTACATCTCATCATGATAATAAAGACACAAACCGATGCACTAGTGCAGTGCCACTCTCTGTGGGGGCTAGCTTTTCAATTTCATAAATGCATATCAACATCCTGTGAATAGCTTAAAATACAGTTATGGTCAGGAGAAGGATTTTGTAAAAGCAATGTCTCTGTGTTCTATATTAATTCTGAATTGTAAACACAGCAGAATATACACAAGTCCTACTTTCCGGATGGTTTTTTTATCCTGGTATTAACTGTCAGAAGAAAGCCCTATGCTGTTAACAGTCTCATGTCTATTGCTAAATGTCAGCTTCTCCACATATAAGAATACTTTTTTGTCACTTCCACATTTTATATTTCAAACATTCATTTTGTTCTAAAAAAACCCAGAGTCTTCTAACAGTCACAACCTGGAGGGTCTGTGACTGTCAGGATTAAGGGCTCATGTTTTTTTCTGGGGTCCCAACCATGCCAAGAAATGCCTTTTCCATTAATCACTTACGCTTAACTAATCATCCCCAAGTCAAATTTGCTAAGCTTATAAATGGAGGGCCCAATCTGTTGTTAGCTGTGACTCGAGGAAGTCACAGCACTTTTTGGTTTAGCTCAGCGAGAAGGTTCACAGGCCTCGAAAGCCAGTTTGGTTACACTTTTCCATGTCCCTGCCTCTAATTGCTGAAAGCCTAACCGGGTCTCCGAGCTGCCACCCTCTTGGAGATTCAGGAGAGCCCTGCAGTTGCCGATGAAGGGTCAGAACCGGCCCTGCCCCAGAGACACAGGCTGCCACCATCCAGCAGACTATGGATCCATCTCCTGCCTCTTCCCTTCTCTGTAGTCCAGGTAGGGTTGTCACCCTTGTGAGGCTTCTGCCTCAGGCACTCAAGTCTGCTTGTGCAAAGCCTTGAAGCTTGTTTGTGCAGTGCTCGGTCACCGCAGTGTTTGTTTTACCACTTGAGTGGAGTGCTGGCTTCTTGTGCATGACGTCCATGGCTGTCTTCCCTCAGTACCTCTGCTGCTTGCTTTCCCCAGAGCACCAGAACCTTGTGTTTGGCAGGAAACTTTCTTGCTCTTCCTTGTTCCAAAAGGAGAAAATGGTTTGTCTTCCCCTCAGCCTTGCCTGACCAAGTAGTCTTTTGTGTGGTGTAGGAGAAAAAGAACTTATGAACTGTCCCTATGTGGCATAACAACATCCAGCCAAATGGATTTACTCATTCAGCCTCTGATCAGGATATTCAGACCTGCCCAGTGTAGACAGGAATACCTCGGCAAGCACAGGAGAACCTTGGCGAGCCTTGCCCCTGCTCTGGGAGGCTGCCATAAGCCTGTTTAGATCACTGGCTGTTGGGAGTGGTATTAAGGTGCTCGTACCTTCTTTCTTATTTGTCTTTTGAAGCATGCGTAATAGCTGTTGCTAACCACCAAGCAACTGAATCCTTGTACTAGAAAAAATAACCCGTCAATGAAGCAGTTGTAGAATGAGAACGGCGGTTATTTGTAATGACAGGGTGTGGCACGTGCTGGCACACATTCCACCTACTACCACAGTCATTTGAGGTCAAAATGCTTTAGAAGCGAAGAGAAATCTATGAATATCATTTTAAGTACTGCAGCTAAGATCCAGGTAAGGAGAGCCTCAAGAAGGTCCCTTTAGAGAAACAAAGTAGCTTATTTTTCGTCTATATTATGGAAACTAATAATCCACTTTTATGGGTAGCTGTTAAATGGTCACTGGCTCAGTACCAGCGTGGTTTGTCTATTGTGCAAGTAACAGCAACTGTGTACATGAGATTTGCCAAAACTCTGGTCTGTTTTGGAGAGACGACTTTTGAGAATTCTTTTCATTTATAAACCTGCTTTCCTTTGTCATCTGCCACCTCTGCCATGCTTTTTCCATATCACTTACTCTTTTTCCGCTCTTCTGAGTTTTACCCATAGCTTATTACTCACTTTATTTCCAACATATTGACTTTGATCTACCTGATCTTTTATTCAAAATGACTGATGTGAGGGAAGTTATAACATGAAAGCTAGGCAAAATGCTGATGAAGTTTTAAGAAAGAAAGCCAGTAAGCTCCCTTATTTTGTAATTATTTATTGTATTTTTTCTATACTATTTGTCTTAAGGTTTTGGATATAGGGGTATAAGCTTCCCATCCTAGATGTACTTGATGGCATGTTCAGATATTCAAGCTGATGAAGGTTAACTCTTTGTTAGGCTACAAAGGAAAGACATAATGCACTTTTTAATATTTTTTTTACTGTGCATCTTGTGACATTTTAGATTTAAATGGGGCTTATGTGGTTCATGAATTGGCCTTAAATCATCTACATGCTGTCACTAAGCATTTTCTTAACAGCTGTTCCTTCCTTTAGTTAATTACTTATCAAATGTCAAAATGTGATGGCTGAAATGTCCTGTTATCTGAACAAACCCTAACTTCTCAATCGTTTTCTGTAGACAACAAAATGAAGTGCTACATGAAAAATCATGAGATGTTCTGACTCCACAAAAGCTTCATTTTTATGCCTGACTAAACCTGACAATCAAAAATAAGAAAGGGATGTGGGGAGAATTAATAAATATACATTACCCTACCTAATGGTTATGAATAGGCTCAGGCTCGACCACAGCTGTTAAAGTACAAATTTTTGTGGTTTTTTTTCTTCCTTGAGACAGATATGAAAGCCTTTTATGGAAGATTATAACTCAAAATTGGCTAGTGGAAGTTGTTGGGGGTGTTTTAGCTGCGTATTCCAAAATCTGCTTGGTTTGTACAGCAAAATGTATGTTTTCATTCAAGATGAAAACCTGAAACTTCTAGAGAAGCAGGTATCGATGTTAGAACTGATGAGCATTACCTACATCTGCTATGGGTATACAATTATTATTTGGTTTTAGTTTGGAACAGGACTGAGGATTGAATAATCTGTTAAAAAATGTAGGCCCCAGTTAATTTCCCAGTAAAAAAATAGCATGGCTATTAGGAAGAAACATATCAATACAAAGAAAATGCATTGCATAATATGCTAGGGCTATTTTAACATTAGTGTTTTTCCTCTCCACAGAGTTGCTGTGTATTTTCTTAATGGCTGAGATCAACTTCCAAATATAGCTAGGAATGCCTTTTCTGGATTGCTCTTGATTGCTTTGATTGCAGGAATCTCAAGTTTGGGCTTAAAATGAGGTAGCAATACGTAGAGGAAAGCTTGAGTTATGGAATAGTTTACTGTCTGTGTTTGCGGGCAAGTGTTATGGACAGGACTTCAGTTTTGTATCAGGAGGAACTTTCCTAAATACCGCTCCCAGTTAGTTTTTCTCTAACCCTGAAATAACAGGAGATGGTGAAATAACATGAGTTTTATAATACAGTGTCTATCAAGTCCAATCAGAAATAAGCCTTTAATGTAACAGTGACCCTCAAAAATCGTAAGCCTAGAATTCGTTATGTGTGCAAAAGTACTTTAGTTCCACAGGATGAGCCTGCATTTGTTTTATACCTTGCACTTATTTCTGTGAACAGAGAGCAGGGATCAGAGTATCTCAAGAACCAAGTATCCGTTTGTAGCCCTGCTCGAGGGAGTGCAGATCTCATCTGGGCACTAAAAGCCCATCGGTTAAAAAACTCTAAAGAAAGGAGCAGAGGAACCTGACTGAGCCCCACAGCAGCTCTGGCTGTTCAGTGAACAAAGGCAGAAGGACTGTGGTTAGAAAAAAAAAAAGATGACAGGCAGCATTTTGCTCTGAGGTCTGGGAAAGAAGGTGCCAGTATGTGTTTCCTTACTCTGGGGCTGTGTTAATGGGCAAAACTTGAGTATGACTCCCTGGAGAGGGAAAAGCAAGGAAGTAATATAAAAAGGGTTCCTGCCAGTCATCCACAACGAGGAGGGGAAACTGAGGCAAAGGGTTATTGTCTGCAGAGCTGTGAGCAGTCATGTTTTCCTTTGATTCTATTTAAAAATAAGAGCTTATTTACCATTCTTCTGTTAGTCCTTTCCCCTCAATCAGACCTTACTTGTTAAGGGGAGGAGTATGGCCTGTCATGGGAAGCCAGGGAAGATATTTTCCTTTCCAATAGCCTGAGCAAACGTTTCAACTGGTAACAAAGGAAATCTTCCTCCTTTTTGTTGCTAATTATACCTAAGGAAACAGTTGCATCTCCTGTTTATAAGTAAGTAGCAAGTTGTTCAATGCAATCTGAATGCAGTTTAAACAATGATGAAATATTTAGAAATTACTTGGTAGTGATGCACCAGCAGAAAATGGGAGTTCTCAGCTTCTTGTTTACATTACAGCATCCATATGTATGATAATACATATGCTTGATAATGTATTTGCTGTGACATTGGCATGATTATCTGCATCAGTTAAAATGAGCGTTAATTTATAATCAACTGTAATTGGAATACTGTTCCAAGGCATTGAATTATTCACAACACGAAATGTTCCATTAATCAATCCAAGAGACTAAAGGACAGGGTCTTTTTTAAAAAAAATTTTATCTGCCTCGAGATGCTAATGATGTTCTTAAGCATTTTATTTTTAAATTCTGGTATATAGGGAGCTGCTATGTTTCTTCAAAATACCCACTTATTCTGAAACCAGTACTCGTAAGTTTCTTCCATGTGCATCGGTTCCTTTAAAAGTGCTTGCATCAATAAAAGTACTGTAAAGAGTATGGAGGGCTCAAAAATTAATATATTCTTTTACGGAGCTAGTTGGTAATTAATGAGACCCCTGAACTGAGAAATAATGATCTCCTTTTACTTCTGGAAATAATAGTTTGGCAGATGTGCTGCAGAATGGTTTTCCTGGGCGACGTGCTCATTCTATGAGCTGCACTGAGGATGTGCTGGGTGTGTAGGGAGGTTGCTAGAAACTGTGTGCGCGAAGCCAAAACTCTTAATCAGCGCCAGTGCTCCATCTTTATTGCTTGATTGGGGCGATCTTGTAGTTTCTAAGAGCTATTAGGCATGCCCTTTGTTTAAAAAACACAAGGTAGCAACAAACAAACTTCCAGTGCCTGGAGATGATTCACATCACAGCCACTGCTGCTCAGAATATTGAGCTATGTATGTTAAAGAATACATTGTAAGGGCGGTTATCTAACTCCAGATGGCTTTTGCTGTCGATGGTCTGTGAGTCACTTAATTACCGTGGCTAATTGGAGAAAAGGAGCTCCCCATGAAAGCCGTTGTGTAATGTTGATTTTAATAGGTCCTTGCCCAAGCCTACCCTCTTCCATGGTGTGATGGCTATCTCCTAGTATCTCTGCCTCATGAATAACCCCGGTGACTTCACTGTGAACGAAACGAGGAGTATTGTGAAAGCTTGACTCCACCAAAGGCAGTGGTAAAACACACATTGTGTGCGGCCAGGACAAGATCTCACCTGCAAGGTCTCGCTCTGCCCACCTCTGGCAACTGAGAACTGAGGATCCTGGGGCCAGTGTCCCCTTATGTCCTCACTAACTGAACAGGGCGAAACACTCACCAGCCAAGCTAATGCCAGTCTAGAAGGCAGAGGTGCTTCCCTGTGTCTTTAAGCCCGAGGTCTGTATTGGCTTGCGCAATCTGTCTTGTTCATACCGCAGGCTGAATCCTGCTTTCAACTGAGTATTTCCACAAAGTCAGTGGGAGATCCAATCCCTACTTCCTATCTGGCAGGACGGGGCTATGAAAGCAAAACTTGCAACTGCTAAACCAAGAGGTGCAGGAGTGCCAAGCCTTTCCGAGCTGGCTTTACCCTGTACAGTAAGAGAGGGTGTGCATGCCTCTGACAGGGAGGGGGGCAGTGATGTTAATTTGGCAGAGCAACACCCTGCACAGGATTTACTTGTAAAGTGGGCTTGACGCTGTTGTGACTCAGCTGGTTTTATTTGTGGCAGAAATGTAAATGTCTGGGCTACAAGGCAGGAGCTACCTGAGAAGATTTGAGTTCAGCAGTCTTAGGAACCTGAAGCTCCCCCTGTGTTCAGGCAGATAAGTCCCTGAGTAAGTTCAATTCCGATTTTACTCCTAGCTGGGGTTGTTCATCCTCTCTGTAAATGAAGCCACCTTACTTGGGTAGCTAGTATGGTATGGTTTTAGAAGACTAATATTAGGTCCCCAGCTTAGAAAACTTCAACCTCAAGTTTTATTTAGGATGTAGGACCCTCATGCAAATTGCAGCACAGAGGGGGAGGAAAAATGCAACATCTGTTCTGCTTTTATAGCTTCTAATCTAATGCATGGTGACAAATCTATTTAACTAAGCTGTACAAAACCATCATCACTTCTGCTTAATTATAAATCTGTTGCATATAATTTTGGGTTTGGAAAATGAATATGGATAAACAGACTTACCTCTAATCTATATTGATCTCTGTCAAGAGATGAACAGATGATGAACTTAAACCATCCAGTTCTACTCCAGTGCGTTTCCCATCTGTACAGAAATGGAAAAATGTTTACTGTAATTAAGACCAAACACTTCAAGTAAATGATTATGGTAGTAACAAAAAAAAAAAAAGAAAGAAAAAGAAAAAGTAAAGAGCAAAATCATGTGTGAGAATATGTCGTTCCATGTTGTTGTTCCAGTTGATACCAGAATACAGAGGGCAGGCAATATGCTCATCAGTTTGAGTAATGGGTCATGTTCTTCCTCTTGGTAAAATGCATAAAGGTGAGCATTTTGCTTGCCATCTACGTGCTTTGGTTCTGTCACCTCCTAAATGGGAATCATAACTCTCTCAAATGTATCTGAGAACTCTGGCTTGTTTTTATCCTGATACTGCATTAGTCAGAAGAAACAATCACTAGTCTTCCAGGTCTATCACTAAATTGGGAAAGACACACGATGAGAGTGCTGGGGAAGTGCTAAAATTCAAACATAACAGCATGCTGTTACAAGAGACAAAATGGCAAATGATACCTATTATAAGCTGCAAAGGCCAAGAGGGCATCAACCTTTGTTCCTCGTGGGCAGATTCTTGCTGGCTTAGGTTTATAAATATCACAGCATCTTGAAAAGGTACCTTGAAATTTCTATCTGCCAGGAGAGCATTTAGTGCATTTATTGGATGAAGAATTCCCCACTGGGATGGTGAAATTTCAGTTCCAGAGCAGTATGTGACCCAGCGGGCACTTGCGAATCCTGTAATCTGTCGCTCCCATCTGCCTAGATTTGGAGAAAATATATCTCTGTTTCCTCTACTTTCTACTCATCATCACTTATCTGATGTAAATCCCACATAAAGTATCTAAACAGCCAACGACTCGACACAGTGATCATAGGGATGTATGTCCAGAGTTATTAAACCTCGGTGACAATGGGCTCAGGTTTACTTAGCCAATTGTTGGACAGATAAGACTGTTTTCAGATTGCCTAAGTATAAGCATAATGAAGACATCTGCATCAGCTATAACTTAAACTCTCGCAGGTGTCTGGATATTCAAGCTAGCCCTGGGGCCAGTTAGCACCTGCTGTATTCCACACCTCTGAATAGCCCTTCATTAGATGAATGTTATTTAGAAAACCACAAAATGCAACACAATGGTTCTTTCTCCAGAGACAAGAGTCATCACAATACATTTACTTCTTCCTTGGAGAAGGAAATATATACACAGCTCTGTTTTATTCTTAATTTCTGAAGCTGCAGGAGATCATTATCTTATTTCAATGTCCTAGTCTGATTACATTCTGTTTTGCAATCCTATAAAATTCAAAATAACATGAAAAATCCTGATATATCTATACAGATATAGAAGTGTCATATGTAAGACTTTGCACATTTAAAGCCAAGCAGTTTAAAAAGAGATCCATTGTCATTTATTTGTTCTTGCTTGCTTGCATTACTTTTCAGCTTGGATAATACCAATTAGATGGTTTATGATTATTTCGCATTGAATTTCACTCCAGGCTCCCTCTGCACCAGCACAGCTCTTCAGTGGTTGAGTGGTTGCAAATCCTGTGGGAACAAAGTTTATTTCTTTGTGGAAAGACAGAAATTTTTTTTGAGTTTGTTTAGATTGTTGCTGCGTGCTGATTGATCCTGGGCTTTTTCACAGACGCGTTAACAGAGATGCCCTGGTACTCTAACAGATACCTTGGCAAACCCCTGCTCTGCCTTGAGAATCCTTACCACACCCAAGAACTATATCCTGTCCCCACTGAGTGCCAGGAATGAGAAATAACTAAAAGAAAGTAAGTTTAAAAATGAAAGTAACTGAAATAAGAGTTTGGCCTTGCTGAGTTAGCCAAGAACCCGTGCATGACCCTCATACCAAGCATGACCTCGCACACGACGCGCCACCATCCGGTCACGAGCGCCGCAACGGAGGTAACAGAGGGGCACTCACTTTTTTAAATGAATACATTCTCATCCTGCGTCTCATTCTTGGCCCTCAATTTTCCAGAGATTTGTGTCCATACTTCCTTCTAAATGCATGAGTTAATGCAGTAAAAATTGGATCGCATATGCTTGTAAATGAGTAAAATCCTGGACATTTTGTCTGGGCTCTGTTCCTGGGGGCAGCGAGGCTCAGTGGTGAGCTCTGGGGTCACACTGAAGAGCAATGGTGACCATGGCCAAGCTGTTTCATCTTTCTGTATTTTGGCTTCCCCGCTCACCTACAGAGACGACGACTCTCTTGCCCTTTGAAGACTGCTTTGGAGATCTCTGGGTAAAAAATGGCTATTCAAAGCCATTAATTGTTGCCGAACAGTATGTTGCACAAAAGAGGCTCAGCTCTTGTCTGGAGCTTTCAGACCTTTTTGCAACACAGCATCCCCAAAGGAAATCCTTTTCTAACAGCTCAGGCAGTTTACTCCTCTCTCCTTATCTGATATTTCTTGTTTTCTATTTGTGTGGGCAACCACAGGGCCTGGAAGCTGTACATCCACGAGGTGGTTTCCCAGGCAGCCACAAACTATTGCTGGCTTGCGCCAGGAACATGGTGTGTTCTTCAGCTTGCAAACTACTGTCAGGAATGCAAGGGGGAAGGCAATGCACCCTCTCTCCACTCACAATTCCGCACCCGTAGGAAAGTGGGAAGTGATCTGGAAATAACTACGAAAGAAGAGAGAGTCATGGGCTGTGAGGATCAGGGGAAGGAAAAATATTTGCTGGGGAGGGGGAAGACAACTGAAAAAAATTTTCTCAAAAAAATCTGAACAACCCACTGGCAGAAGAAGCAGAAATAAATAAACCTGAAAACAAGAAATTGTGATTAGTTAAATGTTAATCAGAAAAGAAGACTCTAAACATAAGGGAATGTCTTTATTGATAGAAATAAAAGAAGGCACAAACTCTGCAAGATTTATTTTCTGGCTTGATTTTAGGACTGTGCTTTGGTCAATGTATAATTGAACGTATTGACTTCAGTGGGAATACTTGTGCTTTGAGAGCTCTCTGTGTGTTTGTTACGTATCTGTCAGAGCCAGGGGCTCTGGTGGCAGCGGTGCACTCTGTGCTGGTTATGGTTGCTAAAGTGTTTTTTAATTCTATTTTTGCTCCTTCTCCAGCACTTCTAATTGCTTCTAACTTTCTGAAACTTCTTGAGCTGAACTCAACACTTCCAGATGGTTTCCTTTTGAAACGAGTTTCATGGATGTGGGCTTGAGGGAAACTGGCTCACCCATTTTAAATCAGGAATAGCCTTTATTTATGTGTGATGGCTTTAAATATTTCAAAAATGCTTTCTAACCCATGCAGCTATTTTCAATTAGATGTCAGCCTCGCAAGGTGCGAGGACTCTCTCTCCTGAGACTTGTAAGACTGAACACTTCATAAGGATGTGAAGTTTGCCTTTTATGTTTTGTCTTTTTTCATTTTAGTAGTTTTCTTGAAGTAGCCCTAAAAATATATAATGGGTACTTCATAAGATAATAGTATGCCGTGTTCCCAGTGTGGGTGAAATTTTAGGCTTCTGCTTAAATGAGTGAAATAAATAACTGGGCCTTAATACTACAGGCAAAATGGGACATGGACAACGGAAACCATAGAATAAGCTTCCTAAAAAATGCAATATGTAAATTCACAGCGTATTATATTCATCACCATTGCTTTTGCTGAAATTGAAAATATTACATCTCTGTAATTTTTCTCTATGCGAGGCTGAGCAAAGCCTTAGAAAATCTTGCATTTACAGAGAAGGATTAGTAGGACAGAGAAGGTCTTTGCTGATGGCAGAACAGCAAGACCCTCCTGGAATTGTTTTATTCATGTGGCTCCTGGTGTTCCTCAGGCAGAAAAAGCTTTCCACAAAGTGCTGTGGCTGAAACTCCCTTGGGAAACACCAAACTACTTTTGTAACGCAGTGAAAAATTCTGTGTTTAACTGTGCAGTTCAATCTGTATGGTGGCTTTGGTGTCCTGTGTGCGACTGTCTCATCCGAGATGCCAGAAAGGTGTCCGGCTGCTGAGAGAGGGAAGAGCCCTTCTTGTCTCAGCCTTGCTTCACATCCCTCTCTGCTGGCATAGTTGTCTCAGCAGTGATGAAAAATCGCCTGTGTCAGGCACGGTGCTCTGGGTGAAACGGAAGGAAAAGAAACTTGGTGGCTGCGGTGGGCAGAAAGGTGAGTTCCTCTTGGCTGGTGTGGTGATTTCCACCTAACCAACAGTGTAGGTGGGTTCCCCTGGTACACCTAGGGGAAAACAAATGTTGTAGTGTGTTTTTTTTCTTTTCCTAATGGAAAGCCAAGGGAGAAGGAGGGTGGTGCAGCTGGGTGTATCTGCCTCAAAGGAAAGTAATAGCAAATGGGGAAACGGGTGGGAGAGCCACCCTTATCAGCTATCATAAATCTCTCTTTGATTGAGACACATCAAAAGCAGAAGGTTGTAATATCTTCTGGTATTTCTTGCTAAGGGAAGACTTCAGAAGACTTGGGGCAACCCAGAGCAGAGGTGTTCCCAGTATCAGGTGGGACCACTCCTGGGATAAACAATGCCATTGCAGCCAGTGAGTTATTTGTGATGGTGGCATTAGCTCTGGTAATCAGTACCCAGCTAAGGCTATGAGATAAAAGAGAGTGGTTTACTGCACTTAGCATGTGGGAGACATTTTAGGTACTGGAACTGGTGAGGTCTAGTGTCCACCAACCAGTTCTGCCAGTGTGCTAATGCCATTTTTGCAGCATGGTGTTCCTAGCAGCAAGGGAGGAGGCTCGCTGCTGGGGTCTGTCTGCTTCCTGGCCTGCCTGCAGTTCGGTTTCGGTATTAAGGAAGCACAACTTGTATTTCAGCCCCACCCCATGCCCTGGTGATTATCCACGGACAAAGTGCATTCCCGTTCTCTGTTAGCAAGTTCAGGCGTTACCTGCTTAGGCTATAAACACTGGAAGAAAGGCCCCTGCAGCTTTACAGCACCTAGCTCGGCGGGAATCCAATCTTGGGTCAGACTTTGGACTTTCTTGAAATTTGAATCATTCTAAAGGTTGCTTCTCTTGTGGAGGTTGGGAGAAACTTGCACCCTGCAGGAAGGGGATAGCTTAGCGGACATCTGCTTCTGTGTTGTAAGCGCTCGTAACATGCATGTTGCCCGACACCATGTGTTTTGTCAGTCCCTGGAAGTAGCAGATTTCTGTGTGCTCCATCTAAATGACTGGGAGAAAGTGTATGTAGAAGTGTCTAATTATACCTACGTGGCTTTCTGGGGAGAGCAATTACATGCCACTCCTTAGTGTTGGGAAGTGCAAAGGTTTGCTGGTTTGCTTTACTGCACCATGTCATACCTTTCAACTGAGCTGCCGATAGGACAAGTCTGTCCAGAACAACTTTTGCTCCTCTAGTACACAAAGGACATGGGAGAGTTTTCGAGGCATTTAGAAATGCTGGTTCAGGAGAGGAAATTAAATCTAAAAGCTGTAGCCAACCTGTTCCTTTCCTTGCTTGCTTGCTGTGCTAATTAGCACAGCTAATTAGGTGGGACTTCAACTGTGGTCACCAGTGTTACCACTACAGAGTCAGTAAGGGGGCAGAAGGGCCCCAAGCACACCCCCTTTGTCTGCTGCTTGGTGGAATATCCAACAGCCCAGTAAGCTGCTGCCCTTCCCTCTAAGTGTTCTTGGGCTCCACGTAGGTTTCTAGGACAGAAACTAAGTCAGATCCCAATTCCAAAACCCTTCTACCACCCTGTTTTGCCCCACTTGAAGTCAGTAGCTTACGTGCTTGTGCCTTACCACCAACACTCCAGCTATTGTCTGCCGAAGACAGCTCTCGACTTGTGTCAGGCTAAGGGCTAGAGCCTTTGCTCTCAGGTTACCTTCACCGTGAACAGATCTGCAGTGCCTGATTTAATGAGTCTCTGGGAGAAGTGGTTACACTGTCCTCTCCTTCCCTGAATGGAAGGAAAAGACTGATGAATAACTCAAACCCGCAACCAGATCTGTAGGGGTTTTTTTTGCCACCAGTTATGTTTCTGCTGGTGTAACCTTGGGGTTCCCCTTGGAGCAGGTGAGGTGGTTCTGCTGTTTACTCACCTCCCTTTTGAAAACAAACCTCATGGTCTGTGATGCTGTGCGGTGAAAATACATCCTCTTGGGTTTAAAATAAACAGGTATCTCTGTAAAATAGTAGCCTCCGCAGAAATCGATAGAGGTTGGTGCCTGTGAACTGGGTACATTTAACCTCCCGTGTTGCTCTTTGTCTGGACGTGGCTCCCATTGTACCGACGTGGCTGCCTGGTAGGTAGCAGGGGATGCATGACTGAGTTTTCTTTATAGTTGCTTTCAAGTATTTATCTGCAGGAGGATAATGGGAGAGCTGTGTTTCCTCTAGTCATCGGAATTTCAGAAAACATTTTTATCCCCTGTGTTCCTTCTGCTCACAGAGCCCTGACAGAAGTGGCTTGATCCTTCTGACATAGGACCACCGCTCCTTCTTCCCCTCTGCCCCAGCAGGGATGTACATGGCCTTCGCAGACTGAGAGCTTACCAGGAAAGCACCTGTGTTTTGGAAACTCGGCTGAATCTGTTTTTCTGGGCTATAGGGTACATCAGTGAGATCTAATAGTGGCCCCTGCTCTTTCTCCTCTTTTTTTCTGTTCCCTGTTCCTCTACTCTCCCTTTTCACCAGTGAGAAAGTGAATAAACCTGGAGGATGTACACTTCTGACTCCAGTGTGAGATGTAGGTGCCCCGCACAGCCCAGAACTGAGCACTAGTTTCACTCTTGCCAGCATGGCCATTAAGGTCAGCATGTCTTAAGATGATACAGACCCGACTGCAGCTTCTGTTCTAAGTGTTCACAGCTTATGAATCGTTTAAAACTTTAGAAGCTGTTGCAAGTCTGGTAAACTACTCAGTTTTAAGTCAGTGCTGAGATGATACTGTTTATAATAGCGTTGTCCACAGGGACTGCCTGAATGCACTCTGGGCTCATTACTGTTCAGTGCTTCCTATTTCCTCCAGTCTGAAAGCCTTCTCTTCCTTTGCCATAGCTCTAAACGGGCATTAGGAGTTTTACTGTGTTTCTGGAAGTACCTGGTACCGCCACAGCTGGAGCATCACTATGCCTGGCCTTTGCGTTAACAATGGTGTTACAGGCTGTGTGCTAGCAAAGCTAAGGATTACGTAGGGCTCTGCCTCCCCAAGCTCTGGGAGTAACAGTGTAAGGCATTATAACACGGTAAAATATAGTTCACCAAACAACCTGCCTCTCTGCTTCTCAAACTCTGCCCCTTTTCTAAGGAGCAGGTGCTGCTGCGATGCTGGTGCACAGGGGACAGGATGGGCACAGTGGAGAGAAGCAAAGTCTGTGTTGCTGCATCGTGAGACACCTTGGCATGCATCCGTGTTTTCTTAGAGCATGTGAGAGAACGAGCTGCAGCCTCCTCACCTGCCCCCCTGCCCACCAAATCTGGGTGTTTCACAGCTGCTACATCCCCTTCCTTTAGTCAATGGATCTCATCCCTCCCCCAGGCAAGGAAGTGGTTCTTCTCCCCTGAGCCCAGACACGAAATGAAATTTGTCTCTTACTCCTTCTTCCATAACAGAAGCTCTGGAGAGGAGTGGATCCTTTAGCAGCAGCAGGCCACCGTGAGCTCTCCGGAGGACACTCCTTGTGAAGCACTACTGTCAGCAGCCACTGGGGCTCAAGGGTACAAAAGCATGTGTTCACCTCTCTTTCCAGGCCCAGTTGTCATATAGATAAGTGCTACGTTTACGTGGTGGCTTATAGTGGTCACAGCCTGGTGACTGGAAGGGAAAAAATTCCTCTGTAACATAATGGAGAAGAATAACCGTGGCTGCCAGCTGCAATCCAGTTGGAGGTACAACAATGGTGTTAAGCTGTGCCCTGTTAACTGCTTGATAGAGCAGCTGGGTTGATCGATACCAAGACAATATCTAAAGCCATGTTTAAGACAGTGTGGGGTGTTTTTTTCCAAAACATGGCTCTTCATTAGCATGCGTACACGTAGCAGTGTGCAGGGGAACACCTAACGCTCACAAGATAAACACGTACATCGCTCCTCTCCACGTGGGAGGAGCAGCCACAGAACTGCATCACGCTGAGTCCTGCTGGGTGCTCTTCCATCTGCAACCTACTTGGTATGCAAAGATACCTTTTCTGCAGTGAAAAGGCTTTGATTCACCCAGGTCGTGATCACTTTATTAGCATTGCAAAAATGCTAAGAGACTGCACAGCCGATAACCTTCTGCTCAGTTTGATCATCTGCTACACATGGGATCCTAGCAGAGATAATTTGGAAAGGTGTGTTTATTGCTTTGCACTTAACAGATACGGATATGCCTGGCAGTTTTACAAACATGTCCTTGGTTGAAGTCTGTTGCTAAGCAATCGCTTAAGATAAGGAATATATACAAATCCCTGAATACCCATTTTTAGGGCTTTAGGCACTTTAGGAGGAAGGTATAGCAACATCCTGCTTTTGTCCAGAGCACCCAGAAGAAATGTTGATCTTTGTTACCTGGGAACAGCATTAAACTGTAAGGCTCTGCAGTATGTTCCCCCTCATGCAGCCAACTGTAGTGAACAGCAGAATAAACAGGTCAGATGAGTAACCAGCTGTACTCCCCATCTGAGGTGACAAGGTACAGAGAAAGGACAACTCCTTCTACCTGTGCCTTTATTTATGGCAGACTTTCCCACAGGGAGATGACAGAACCTTTTACTTAACCCTCTTTCTTCTTCTGTACGTGCCATTCGCGAGGCCCATCCGTCACCCGCGTTGCCTGGTGCCCATCAGCCAGTGAGTCACCTCAGGAGCAAAGAGGAACCCTCCCATGGTGGTTCTCTGCTGCTCGTATCTCCAAGTCTGCGTCACAGACTTGGGCTGATTTAATCTAAAATGGAACTGCCTCTGCGTTCCCTACCTGCCCCGCAGCTTTAAGTCACACATTTTCCACTTGTGTCCCCTGAGCAGTTTTCTCTGCCTTCAGTGGACTCAAGCAATGCTGCGGGGGCAGGAGGCAAGCCCCTCATCCCTACATCTCAGAAACCTCATGGAAAGCTTTCTTGTTTTCTGCTCTCCCCCTTTCTCCAGTGTGTGTGAGGGAAGAGCCAGTAGCTGCAGGAGCTTGGCAGCAGCAGCGGGCTCAAGCTGAACTGACACACGGGGTGCAAATAGAGTCATAAAGTATATGTGGCAGCGTGATGCATATTAAAGCGATTCGCAGGGTAATGTTTCCTTGACTATATTATTAGTAACAGAGAGAAGTGATCTTCCCACCTTAGCTGTAGACGTGTTAAGACACCCACCGAAGAGGCTGTCAGAAGCTGGATGTGGTGCTGGCTCCAGAAGACCTCAAAGCCTGGGCTTGCAAGGGCTCCGTCCTGGCCCTCAGGGCCGGCTCCTGCCCCTGCTCCTGCTCCACGCAGAAGCCCGGTGCTGCAGACCCATCAGCCAGCACATGCTGTCTCCTGTTCCTGGCTCTCAGTGGTGTATAGAAAAACATGCCCAAGAAATGACTGTGTTCCCTCAGGAGTTAGGAAGGACCAGCCTGGCTAAAATGAGAGGAGAAAGTTTTATATCCATGTAGTTACTAACTCTTTATTTGGAAACACAACTGTTTGCCTGGTGCTTCTTGGACCTTTGGCTGAATATTAAAATGACCTTCGCACAAACCTTCTCCAGCTTCTTCCCAGAGGAGAAGCTACAGTTTTCTTTCCATTGGCTCTTGCTTCAGAGTAAAGGCTTAAAAACGGGACTGCAGTTGCCCTCTCTAGTGAGGCCACAAATGAAGTAACTGCATTTTATAGCTCGAGAAATGCTAACCCCTTAGTCTGCAGGGTGGGTCACTAAAATGCCAACTGAAAAGAGGTCTTGTGAGCTTCACTGGAGTATATCTGGAAGCAGACGAGGGGTCTTCCTTCTCACCTGCTCTTTCCAGGCCTGAGAGCTCTGAAGCTTTGGCCATGGGATTGCTTTCTCCTCTCCTCCCCTCCTGTGTGCCAGCACTAGAGCTGCGTGTTGGGGTGAGAGGGACTGGAAAGAAGGAAGAGAAGCTCTTTTATTTTGGTATATCTACATGGTTCCTCCAAAGCCTGCTGCCAAACACTGGCTACATCATTTTCTGCCTGTGGCTTTGCTTTGAGAGCTCCCCTTTCACAGAATCACAGTGTGGTTGAGGTTTGAAAGCACCTCTGGAAGCCACCTAGTCCAACCCCCTTCTCCAAGCAGGGTCAGCCAGAGCAGGCTGCTGGTCAGGTGGAATTTTGTCTATCTCCAAGGGTTCCTCTCCGGAGAACTTATTCCTGTGCCTGACCACCCTCACTGAAAGAAGTTTGGGTTTATGTTTAAATAGAATCTCTCATATTTTGCTACCACCACCAACATGGCATCATCTGAGTTGGGCCAGGAGTTTCTGCCTTCAGGTATCTGTTCAGAGAAGGAAGGATTGCTCTCCTTCGCGTTCCTGGGATGCTACATCTGTTCTCATGTCAACCAGCTACTCTCACCTCTTCCAAGCAGAAGGAAGTGGCAATATCTCCTTTTGGTTTCCAATAGATTTAAAAGTCTGATTACATGTTTCTCACAGGTGTGTGAAGTCGTATGTGCAAAACCTAATTTGAAACACAAGCACATCGACTTAGTATGTACTTTACAGCCTCTGCTCCGGACCACCTCAGTGCTTTGCTGCCAGCAGGAACGAAGGCATCTTGAGATTGTGCACTATCTTTTCTGCAAGTTACTTTTTAACCTGATAAGAATACTATTATCATATGGCCTTCTGAAAACCACAAACACAAATGCCTGGGCTGCTGTTAAGAAACATGGCAAGAGCCTCCCTGCATATTCTCCTGGGAGGGTTTGATCACAGAAGCTGCTTTTGTTATACCTGCTTCCACTAAATATATCTCCAATTTTCTGTCTCTACATCAAACGTTACATGTTAAGGAGCCTCGAATAACAGCTGCTGCTACTCATGTTAACTGAGAGGAGCAGAAGACACTGAAGTGTCTAGTTTCTCATCACTTACGGGACGGATAAAAGTATCTGTTGTACTGACTAGTCCATCAAATATGAATGATGCAGATAGAGTGGCTGTTTACACACAGTGATCTATTTTAGTTAAATTGAAAACACACACAGGGGAGTGTTTCAGCTTTGTGGATAGAAAACACTGGAAATGTGGTGTGGTTTTTTTTTAATTCCATCTTTTCCATTTGCTGGTGACAATTAGCTCTCAGGAGTACCCAGTTTGTGGCTGGGAGAGGATGAGCTCTCTTCTAGGATGAAGATCGAAATGTTGTGGGTTACCCAACCAAATCTCATGAATTTGAGGACGAGGTGCTTGCCTCCCTTTATCATTCTAATTTTACCCAATACTCAACTCTTTTGTACAGTGTTAACATAAGCATTTACAAAGCTGGTCCCTCTGGAGGATGACAGCAATTGTTTTGCTTAATGTTTAATGGCTTCCTCTCCCTCTGGACTCTGTGCCAGTGTATTGTAATGAACAAGCTCTGAAAGAATATTATAGCCTCACTTCATCTATTAGGACACTTCACATCGAAATTTATTTTGTACTACCATGAATTATATAAACACACAAATTAAAGATACATACGCAATAACTGCTTGCAGAGAACATTGTCTGCAGCAAACTCATTAAGAGAATGAATTACTCTGTAGAAAATCGCTTGCCCTTTGTGGATTTCCTGGTACTGTGTTTATTAATGCCCTGGCTTTGTTTTGAAGTAATATCTCTGTGCTATCTGAAAACATGCTCCAGATTTTAAAGTGTACAGCATTAAGATTTCCTCTGAACACACTAATTATATAGAAAACAAAAAGTAAGGTCTTATTCTTCTCTCCCACATTCGTGTATAAAAGAGTATGGATGTGTCCCCCTGTGCAAAGACTTTGGAAACCAGAACCAAATGATAACGGGGCTAAACTCCTTTGGAAGAGAAAAAGAAAAAAAATAAAGGCCTTTGATTTCCACGGGCAAATGTTGATTACAAGCGGAAAGCTTCACTGAATAGCCTTTATCAGGATTTGTCCGCAGGGCTTTTTGCTGTGGAAAATATTTCTCCAACAGCAAATGGAGATGAGGGAAAATAGCGGGCTGGCTTTTTGGCAAAAAGTCTACTTCGGTTAGAAAAACAATGCTCAATGTGCTCATGTTTCTGTCAGGAAGACTGCTAGCAGGAATATGGCAACTCTAGTAATTTTGCAAGTAGTAAAAACAGGATGCATCAGGAATAGCACACTTGGTACAGAGCAACCCACACAGAAACGCACTGCTGCAGGAAGCTGTGAGTGTGTGGAGACCTGCACCAGGAAATATTTTCAGTGGCAAAGCACCGACAAAGCTTTATATAGCATTTTTGCGATAACAAAAGCTAGCAATTAGTCACTAAAATTTCAATTGACCTTGGTAACCTGATTTCCAAGGTAAGAAGTTCTGTGCAACACCTGTTTATCGGGAGGGCTGTGACCCAGATAACTGTGGAGAAGCTGCTGCAGGTGCGTATCAGGGCGACTCATTTGCCTACTGATGCTGACAGCATGGACATATGGGGCTAAGCAATGAAGGTGATGGGAGAATTGTTTCAGCAGGTTTCAAGTCTGTAGCCTTATTTCGGGGACATACTAGTGGAAATGAAAGCAAGCAGTGGCTCTGACTGGGGCACGTTCCTTAAATCTGTTGCATTTGGGATTTGTGGGGTTTGATACTGCTTCTGTGGCGCAATTGCTTCTACCTTTGCTGGGACAATACATCATGCTTGTATCTTGTATAGCTGTAAGAGTAAGTCAGTATAGAGCAAAGGTTATTGAGTTCCACTGATATGTTCCAGGTGATATTAATACAAGTAGAATAAAACTTTGGCCTTGAGGGCAAAGCTTCAGCAAAAGGCCACTTGGCATAATTAAACCTATTGTACAAGCCATGTCATCCTGAAATGAGTTGACAAGCACTATCCACCTAACTGAAACTCCAACCTCCTGCAAGTCCAAAGCCCTGGCACTGAGTGAGAAGGCTGGCACCAAGGTGTGGTGGTCCTGAGGATGAGTATGCTCTAGCTCGCAGCGTATCTGAGTACTGCAATTACTTAACTGTAGAGTAAGCAAAAAAAGTAATCCATTTTTTGATGTTTCTGCATATCAGCTTCATGTACTGCTTTATCCTTTTCATGAGGTGACTTCAGTGTGGAATAGTTGCTGGCCGAGGCAGGAGGGTTGGGTATGGAGGGCAGATAAAGTAAAGTAAATAGAAGACCTGGAAGGAGGCAGAAGGAGGAATCAATGTGATCGAGAGAGGAAGATATGAGTTCCTGCAACCTCTGTACTCTGTTTCACTTCCACCTTAGAAAGGGGAGGAGCTTGTAAGAAACTGCTAACTTAGGTAGTTTATGGATCAGTAGACTTCAGTTACCAATGAATTACATGAACAGCCTTATTTATTGCTGGAGGTTACAACAGGTTAACCCAGAGTATTGGGATAGTAAGATTTCTCAAGATCAATACAAATTGTTTCACACATGGGCTGAACAACTGAAGTGCCTCGTCTGTAAAAGCTCCTGGTTCAAACGCTGCAATTTGGAGACATGTGAAGCAAGGTTACTTATTTTGAGGGTAGGCTTACAAGAAGAACATACCTTGTAACTATTTAGATTTTTCTCCTATAAGAGGAAAGGGAGAAGAAGATGATACTAAAGTAGACTAGTGGTATGCCATCCTTTTCTGTAAGAAAAAAACATTAATTTTAGAACTATTCTTTCTAGTAAACCTAAAGTAGCTCCAATGTTGAAACGGAATTCATTGTCTGGGAGCTAGAGTACAATTATTTGTAAGTAAGTTGACATTAAAACATAACTTGTATATCTCATCAGTTTTATATGATTGCAAATGAGTATCTCCTAATTAAAACAGTGGAGTTCAATTCTTCATCAAAAATGCTTCCTGGATACTGAGTGTCTCTTTATATTTTACATTTTGCATAATGAAGTTACAGGACCCACTGTATGCGGATGAGCGTTTCTATTTTCATAGCAGGTTGGTAAGAATGTCTTTCATCTGGGATGACTGGAAGCACAGCTGCTTAGCATTTTGTTTTTCCTGTTATAGTTATCAGTATGAGTGAAAATGTGCATACACAGATTCGAGAAAGTGGTCAGTCAGATCCACTGATCAAATGTTCACAGAGAATAAAGTTGAAGATATTTTTAAATGCTGCAAGACATCTGTTAGTCTCTAATTCAGTAATGAATGGTGATCCCTGTGCAATGAATCTTCTAACTGCTCTTTTGCAAAACATGCATGCTTCTTGTTTTTTACAGATGTTTTTTGGGGGGATGTTATTTTTTTTTTTTCCTTAAAGCTCTTCAGCATGTACACACTCTCATCATCCTCCACCTCACTCTCCCAAATGCAATCATTTCTCTGTGTCGTTGACCTAAGTGATCACCATGGTTTCCAATTCAATTCAGGTCCCCAAAGAGATGTTTTAATTATGAAGCTCTAATAGAATCTCAGAGAAAACTTCTAAGTCCCCCCGTCTCCAGGCTGTGAGCTACAGATCTCGGGGCGTGTCTGTGGCCAACTAGTTCGGGACCCTGAACACACCCTTTTTGGCAAGATCATATCCTATGCAGAAATTTGTCTGCACAAATTATGTTGGAGTCAGCCACAGACTTTAATCACCATCACTCGAATTGCACATGCGTACAGGGATTTCCAAAAGGACTTGGGATTGGTGCTCATTTATTTCAGCGGGGACAATCCCACCTTGTGCGTGTGTGTGGAAGACTTCTAAAGTCTTCCAAGCACGGTATTTGCTGAAAAGCAAAGTTCCAGAAAACTGGAGCCATATATAAACTTGAGATAACTTTGGTGAATAGTTCTTGGCTGGAAGACAAAAAGGAAAATTTACATGTTCTGTGTAGATTGTTTCAAGATTAAACATCTTGAATTTCTGTTTCAAAATGCTCTCCCTTCTGGCAATTCTCTCAAAACTTCTGGTCATATAAATGTGAGTTATTAAAGATACTACTTGAGGACTCCTGTCAGAACGATACTTTGTTTAATCGGAAGGATTTTTTAAGCTCTTTATTTAGTAGAAAATCTCTGAAGTTTTCCTTTGGAATGTAGTTGGAAACAAATTATTTTTTTTTTCGGCTTATTATTTCTCAGTTAGCTGGCTGAACAGAAAGTGTATTGTAAGTACCCAAGAGGACATGATGGGAAGACAGAAGAAATCACAAATAAAAGCTTTGGTTATGGTAAGTCATCCCCTTGATACAGCAGCACTCCAAGGCAAAACCTGGACCACTTGTACAGAGGTGCCTCTACCTTTTGGTACCTTGTAGTTGCAACAAGACATGTCCAATGTGAGCCACTCTGCTGATTTATAGAAGAAGTAGTATATAACACATTAATATAATGAGCGGGAACTTCCCTTAGCTGCCTCTCCACGGAACAAACCTGTAAACAAGGGGTCTGAAGGAGGAACACGCCATGCTGTGACCAGGGTGTTGTGGTCATGGGTGGGAGACACGCTGCGGAAAGGAACAAAACCCGAGTCATAGTAATTTCATCAGGTCTGCACAGAAAAAACACCCCTTGCTCAGCTCAACTCCTGGCAGACTTGGTTTTCCATCTGATGGAAGAATGGGGATGAAGCACCTCCCTCGCTACTCTTTGAAAAACACATCAGTATCCTCCAAGGAGGTGTAAGAACAGCATCATTATAACTGGGAAATGAATTGTTCGTCTGCTGGATTTAGCAGATTCCTGTTTTGGAAACCTGAGATAACATCTCAAATTTCTGTTTGTTGTCAGCCTAGAAGAAGAAACTCGAAGTCTCTAAAGCCTTTGGTGAGGCAGCGCTTCATTTGCTAATTGTCTCTGCCAGACAATGCCATTTACACTGAGCGCAAAATCACCTCTAACCTCTACTGACCAGAAAAATCTCTATATCCCTGAACTCCCATCCTTCTGAAACAGTACCCGGCATTGCAAACCTGGGCTATGTCAGCTCCTCTCACAGGTCAATAAAATAGAGGAATACTTATTGCTGATTAATTCACAAACATCCCCGTTCCCAGACCTAATTATGATATTGTAAGCAACCCCAAAAAGATGTCTGGCTCATCATACACCATGCAATGAATCTTTTGCTTCGAGGGCCACCACACTGTCTTTTGGGCAGCAGGACTGGCATCTGCCATAAGCAGGCTGTGGAAAGGTCTGGCCTCCGCGCTCTCCGGCTCGGTTGGGGGTCTCTGGGCGCAGCTCAAGGTAGAGGTAGAATTAAGGTTCAGAGAGGCCTTTGCAGTCAGCAGGCTGGTAAAGGGGTAAAAGCTTTACTTCTGCTCTTAACTCTCACAGACTGTGTTTTTCGTGTGTTTGTGTCAGAAAAGATGGTGGAGCTGGGCTTTGCCTCTGTGAGAGCTTTTCAGAGAGGAAGTATTTCAGAGAAAACTATTTTACAGTTTTCATTGCTCTTTTGCTGTTTTAGGGCATGCTACAATGCTTGCTATTTTTGCTGTATGAACTTCAGGTGTTCCATCTACCTGCTTCTCTTCCTCCATCAGCCAGATGATCACAGTGACCACAGATATTCTAAATGAGATCTGATCTGTACATGACAGCTCTGCATGTTCAGAGGGATGAATGACCTGTAAAGCTTTGGCTTTTTCCCCTCCCTAATTCAACACTTGCTTAGCTTGGAGCACTGAGAAAACCTTTGGGTCTTGTTCCTCAGTTGGTAGACCTGGGGGGATATTTTTGGCTGTGAGATGTTGCTTTTCATTTTGGAGACGACATAGCAGAGGAAACCAGCTTGACAGCCACAGCTCAGTTAAATGTTATGGTGACTGCTAATGGCAACAGACTAAGCCAGTGATACCTTGGTCTACTTTCTCTAACTGCAGTCTTTAAAGATCAGTAGGTTATGTGTATATTTTTCTTTGTTCCAAAGGCTGGTTCAGACATGTCTGACTGGGATGTGACATCTCCTGAGAGATGTAGTTAAACACAAACAAAGTCAATGCTGCTGCTTTGGTGAGTCCACAAAAACCCAACAGCCAGAGACTGTCATGGAAGTGAGTATCTGGGCAGCAGTGATGCTTTTTGTCTCTCTGCTTGCTGTCGACAGGACTGCTAAATATCCAGGCTTCACACAAGGCAGAAATATACTGCATGCATCTTAGTTGGTTTTACCCATTGTGCAGGAGAAAAGATGGAAACGAGGTATGAATCAATTATTTTAAATTATACAAAATATACTCTAAATTATTAAAAAAATATTAAATTATTCTTAGCGACCTTTCAAGAGTATCATGTCTGAAGAGTATCATGTCTGAAATATAACTTGGCTCTCAGGAAGGGTTGAAGTGATTCTGAACGTAGGATGAAGAGTGCCTGAACCATCTGGAGCTCGTCCCAGCAAAAAGGAGGGACAAAAAGGCTCATTTTCTTCCCATTTAAACAGAAAGGGAATATTAAACAAATGTGTGAGGCAGAGAGGATAACAAGCAGTGTACCAGTGTCTGGATGTAAGGAAAGACAAGTGATTCCCCCTCAGAGAGGACTGAACAAAGCTGGGCTTCAGTTGTACCCCTTCAGTTGGGCTCCTGTTCGGAGGGCTGTGGCAGCCTTTCCCTCTCTCCGTCACTCAAAGAAACCCCACAGCACTCTTGCACTCCCTCTCGGTATTGTGGGAAAGAGGGGGGAAAATTCAGACCTAATATTCTGTTCACTTTGATTTCCAGTTTTTAAGACTTTGTTCTAACAGATGAAGGACTTTATGATGTTGTTGCCACAGATGAACCTTGTTCTGCTTGAGCTATACTGAATATACTTGTAAACCAAAGTAGCCATAGTTATGAAGAAATGCTCTTCAAAAATCCTGTCCTTAATCTGAGTATGAAACTAAGGGGCTGGCTTTTTAAGAAGGCTCTCTTGAAGCCTAACCAGAAGATTAAGGTGTAAATGTGAAGAATGCTCTGGAAGCTCTTGAATGGAGACATTTTATTTCCAAATAATCACAAGAGTAGCTGTTTGTAGCAAAAAGAGGATTAACGGCACTGTGGCCAAAAGAAGGTGAGCCCCTAAACTTGACGGCATAGTATTTGCATATTACCTCGGTATTAGAGTTTCTCACACTACCTTTGTTTATTTTTACTGGAAGAAGCACAAGAAAAGCATGATGCTCACTTAAATCTCCATAAATCCAAACATCTGAAGCTACATTGCTCCTTTTTCCTGGCTCTGTTCCTCTCTGAAAGCACGCCACTTGCATGCTCACTCTCGTTTTTCCCATGAACTACAGGGTGTAGGCCAAAATACCCTTTGTAACTGGTAACTTGCTAGGCACACTAGGTTCCAGTTAATACAACAAATGGTTGTTTCATAATGCTTGAAGTATCTGCGGCATGAATATATTAAGAGTCCTGAAATTGGCAAGAAATACGAGGAGCATTTTTCTGTTTTCCACAGGGTCAATTTTATTCATCTGGTGAAAACATCTTCACGGAAAATTGATTCCAACAACAGCGTTAAACAATATTCAAGTGGCAGGTAGGAAACGCTTATACCTGTGAAAGCCGAGCACCTCTCTGCACACTGGCTTGGGGCGGAGGCTCTTACTTGCATCGTCATGGGCCTTTCTGCAACGGTGCGGTGTTGGGTCCCTGGTGGCAGTTTTAGCTGCATTTCTGCGGGGAAATGAGCTGGATCTTTCAGCATCCAATCACTTGGGAACCTGCCTTGGTTTGCTGGAGCTGAAGGCATGAGCCATTAAAGGCAAAGGTTGGAGGAACCACCTCGGCAGCTGCTGGGTCAGGGGTTACTTCCCCTCCTGCTGACATCACTGAATCGTCAGATACTTCAGCTTCTCATTTCTAAGAAAACAACTCTTTATCTAACCATGCAGTGATATCCCATAGCACCAAACAACAGCTTAACAGGAGGGAGACCAGTGCCTGGAGCCAGGTGTAGGGA
>NW_009707415.1:51666-84284 GCF_000703405.1 Apaloderma vittatum
ATTGGTGAAACCAGCAGGGGCGAGGGGACTGTGCAGCTGGTAGGAGGTGAGAGCAGGCACCAGGGCAGTGCTGATGGGCACCCAGATGGCCACTGCCACTGTCCCTTTGGGCATAAAGCAGCTCTCCCTAGCCAAATATGTGACGTGCTGGGGGAGGGAGATGTCTCAGCTCCTCTCCAGCTCGTTGCACAATTGTCAAATATGCCTGTAATACAATTCCGTCAGAGGCAATTATCGCTGCAGCGCGGTTGCTCTGGGAAGCCTTCCTCTCCTAGGCTGAATTGCAACTATCAAATCTCTGTTGTCTGGCTGAAAAAAGATCGTGGCAGTGACGTCTTTTCACAAAAAAAGGACTGTTTCCCACTCTTCTGTCATTAAAATGAAATATCAACTAGCCAAACCCTGTCTTCACCAAGACTCTCCAAAAATGGAACGTTTTTTGGATAAAATAACTGTAATTCAAACTGCAGCAGTAGAGCTGTGCCTTCTTTGGTATCCAGCCAGTGAATTTTAAAGTAAACACCCTCCAGGACTGTTCCCCATTTGGATTTATTAGTCATTACTAAGAAAAGATAATTAGCACTTCTGAAGCATTGTGATAATCAGTAGCATGAACTGTTACCAATAGAAACAGACTGAGGTGCTTGTGTGGCACAGGAATATGGCAGCTCCACTGTACTCCCTGTACAGAATGAGCGCACCAGTGGGCAGATCCTCGGATGGGGAAAATGCCCGTAACTACAACAGCTCCAGCGGAGCTAATGGCAGTTTACACAGGGTAAGGCAGGGAGGGGAGCTGTTCCCTTGCCCATTGTGCTTATCTTTCTGTTATCCTGGAGGCAGAGTCATTTTTTTTATAATATATGAACCTTGTCACCTGTCAGAGGCAACAGCAAATACTACTCCTTTACTGCACAACAAAAGAACAGGTGCTAATTATTTTTCTTTTGAATGCACCCTGCCAACACAAAGGAAAATAATCCTGTGGTGGAACAAGAGGAACCTACCTGGGTATATACCTGGATGCTTTAGGCAATGATGCCTTTTTTTATTTCCTCTTTCAAAACTAATGAGAAAACTGTTGGACTCAAGTCAGTGCTAAAACTCACAGTACTGGTATTCCACTTATTGTTTCCCAAACCTCCATTACTTATGATCATTTATAATCATCATATGAGGGCTGGGATGTAAATCTTACATTCTTAAGTCTCAAATCCTGAGCGTGAAGCATGCCGGGTTCCCTGCTATACAAAGACGTATTATTTACTGAGGTCAAAGAAGTAGGTCTATTAGATTTATCAATATTGCTGTCTAAATAAATACTACAATACATTGGCTTCTCCAAAGTAGTTGCCTTCGCTTTTCTGTACCTGGAGGTATGAACAAAATCCATGCTGAAGAACAGAGGGAGCATGTAAGCTTGGGAAGGCTTCTGTTTTGGGGAATACTATTAACAAACTTACTCAGAGGATCTGCCCCCAAACCCCTCTTTCCCGCACTGTACAGAGCATTTCAGGACGATAGAACACTGTCTATGTTTAGCCCCTATCCGGGGCTAAATTATATCAGTTTATTTGGCGCCCAACATTTATCTGGAGCCCGACTTAAATAGCTCACCCGAGAGAATTACAGACCTTTCATCTGTGAGTCTCGAAGGACTGAAGTTTTAATGGATTTGACTGAGTCATTATGAGCATTCATTATGTTGGTGTGATTAGGATGGTCACTGGGTGAAATTCTCTGGTATTTGGTTTTAGATTTGCTTTTGGAGCTGTAGGTGGCTTTACTGCTGTTTCTTACTGGTTTCGTGGGGTTCATCACTTCTGGGTGTGGGGTTAGAGGTGCTGCTCTGCTATGTTCTTTGGCGTTAGGTTATGGTACTACAAATTCCTTTGTAATTATGCTTATTACTGATTTCTATGGAATGGCAGTGAGCAAAGAGAATTTGTGATACCCTATAAGGCTTGCTCAAGACGGATGGTACCGTATCATGAGGCACCCTGTGTTTTTACCTACGTGACCATGGAGAAGAAATGAGAAAATGGGATGGAAAACCTTCCTCAGTCTCACATGCATGTGTGTGTGAGTTGCAAAGAAAACTGATCACTAAAGGGAGCTCTTCCAGGAAAAGTGCTGCTCCAGCTTCCAGTGGGCAGCCCCCCCCAAACAGCACAGATAGGCTTTGGATCCTTATTTGCAGGATGTGAATAACAGTGATAGAGGTCTAGTTCACATGAGCCACTTGGACCCATGTGTCAACGATGGGCACTCTGTCTGAAATCAGATGGGCCCTGTCTCCAGCCAGGTGGAGAAGAGGGACAACTGAGTTTATTGGACTGTGAGGGTTTACTGGCCTGGCACTCCAGTACCACAGGAATACAAGGCTCTAGTGGACACCGGTGCACTAGGCATCCTAATGCCATCAAACTATAAAGGGACAGAATTTACTCGCATTTACGTGAACTTTGGCAGCGAAGTGCAGGCCACAGTTTGCATTCACCTGGACGGGTGTCCAGTACACCTGGAATTGACTGTCCCAGGAGTGGAAACAGTCCCGTGGTTTGCCATGAACTGATTCATGCACCAGAAAAGGGTGGAGCTCCTGAGCATTTGCAATACATTAACATCATTATATGGGGCAATACAGTAGAAATTTTTGAGAAAGGGGAGAAAGTTTTTAGAAATTAAACGGCAAGACTGGCATTGCCAGATCCCAACAGATGTGATTAACACAACAGGTATGTCTGCACCAACTAATACAAAGGAGACACAAGTTTCCCTAGGCTTTGTGGGTTTCTGGCAAATGCGTATTCCAGACTATAGTCAGATTGCAAGCCCTCTCTATGAACTGACTTGAAAAAATAATGTTTTTTAAATGGGACCCCTAGTGATGACAGGCCTTTGAACAAATCAAGCAGCAGATTATTCATGCAGTAGCTCTTGCGCTAGTCCAGACAGGTAAAGATGTAAAAAACATGCTCTACACTGCAGACAGGGAGAATGGCCCTACCTGGAGTCTCTGGCAAAAGGCACCAGGGAAGATTAGAGGTTGAGCCCCTGGATTTTGAAGACAAGGATATAGCAGATCAGAGGCCCACTGGAAAAGAGATATTGGCAGTGTACAAAGGAATTTGAGCTTTGGAAGTGATTGCTACTGAAGCACAGCTCCTCCTGGCACCCTGATTGCCAGTGTTGAACTTAATGTTTAAAGGGAAGAATCCCTTCATGCATCATGCAGCTGATACTACATGGGGTATGTGGGTTGTACCGATCAGTGAGCAAGAACAGGGAACCTGAATCATCTAGGAATTTTGGAAGTAATCATGAACTGGCTGGAAGGCAAAGATTTTCACTAAGGAAAGAGGTGATGCTTGCCGAAGAGACCCCACCATATGATAAAATAATCAGAAAATGAGAAGCAACATGCCTTGTTTACTGATGGATCTTGCTGTATTTTAGAAAAACAGTGTAGGTTGAAAGCTGCTGTTGGAGTTCTACACGAAGAGTTGCAGAAGTGGCTGAGGCTGAAGGTGACTCAAGCCAGTCTTCAGCTGTAAAAGCCATCCAGCTGGCTTTAGATATTGCTGAGAAAGAGAAATGGCCAGTACTTTATCTGTACCCTGACTCATGGATGGTGGCAAATGCCCTATGGGGGTGGTTAAAACAATGGAAGGAAAACAATTGGTTAGCTGGTGCATTTACTCCGTTTTAGAGCAGGTCTGGGCTTTAATTCAGGTCTTGGGGGTTTTATCTTTAATGAAAATTGAAAGGTGCAAATGCTTTGAACAGCTGTACTCTAGCATGATCTTTCTACGGACAGTCACCTTGAACCAACGCTTTGAAATGAGCCTTGCTATTAACTTGACCAGCTTAGCCAGGCACCTGTGAAGAAAAAAGGCATTCTCTATATCTGCCTGTTGCAAATGATCCTACAGTTAGGCTCTTCTCAACAAAGCATGTAGACCTAAGCCCCATCCTCCAATTATTTTGCCCAGTTCCAGTTTACAATGGCACTTTTCTGTTGGGCCCTTTATTTGTTCATTTGTTTGGTTTTGGTGTCTGTCCATTGAATTAAGGTGCTTAGTCGCAGAGCAAAGCTTCAGAGCTCCCTGGGAATGACAGTGAACGGGATGACGGGACTGCTGGCTTCCAGGTCCAGAGCGGTGAGAAAGCATTCGATGGCTGCTTCGTTTTTCCCCTGAGCTTGCAAGACTTCTCCAAGGCTGTTCCAGGCCATGTGACTGGTGGTCTGGATCTGGATGGCATCTCTGAGGACTTTCTGAGCCAGGTCCCTCCGCCCAAGTCTGTTCAGCACCAGGCCCTGGCAACAAACAAGCGACGAGCAGTTAACAACGGCACAAAACAGAGGAAGAAATTTAGAGCCCCAAACCCAGCAAACTGGGCAGATGTGTAAGTGTAGGCACAGGAGTCCTATGGAGGGGAACCTCCATCTATTTCTGGAGAAGGGAAACAATCATCTGTTAGGCTCTGCATTTTTTTTTTATTATTGTGATGTGTAATTTAAAAAAAATAATATTTTTTTTAAACAGAGACTGGTCCAGCTCTGCAAGTGCTCCTGTTGTGTGTTACTGAGAGACCGTATACTGGTATATAGAGGAAAAACTATAGACCCTTTAAGCATCCCTTTCTTCTTAAGTAGATTACACTGGCTTCTAATCCCCAGGAAAATATACAGAGGTTCAATTACACTCAGTATCTAAATTTGCTCTTGCACATCTGTAACGTCCAGCTGAGGTAAAGTCTCTCAGCTCCTACACCCTGATCAAACAGAAAGATCTTTCTTCTTAACACATGGGGCTGGAGGAACTTGGCCCCCTTTCCAGCCCTCTAGGGGCAGGCTATATGTAACAGCATGGGACCCTCTGTCCTCTTGCAGCCCAGTGTAGATACTAAAGCTGCATGAAGGAGGAGAAGGATGGAAGAACGTTGTTTAAAAAGCTGTCCTTAGGGTAAGAAAAGACACAAGTGGGTGTAACCATCTGGAAGGAACAGGAGGGGGAGGATGAAAGAAGTGGTAGGAAGAACATGTTTTCCTATAGGGCTCGCATGCATGCGTCTGAACCCACAAAGCATCTAATGAGCCAGGCTCCCTTTTAAATACACAGCAGTCAGCCACACGGAGCCCAGAGGGTCACCAGGTCTTTGCAGGCCACTACGCATTAGTGGCAGTTCTCTGTTTCCTCCTGAAGGTGCACACATCAGGAGCAACCTCCCACCGGTTTCATCCAGGTGTGGTCTGTGGAAGAAGCAGCCAACACCTTCATGTCACCAACCAAGCTCTGCATGGCCTCTGCCTGTACTCACCCATGGAAATGCTGGAAAGTGAGATGACTGTCTGACTTCATGCTTTTCCTGGGATTACATAGTATGTAGATATATACATACATAAAGAAAAGCATTAACTTAATCTTTAATATGTCTAATTGCCTTTAGTTGATATGAAAAGGCCAGAGAAACCTGAAATCTCTCACAACTAGAATCCAGGTAAATTTCTGATGAAAGAACAGTGATGGTTTTGGAAGTAGTCAAGAGTTCTCCTTTGTCTTGTTTTTTTTTTTGCTTTTCCAAAACTGCCATTAGATTCAGGGTGCATCAGCATGACTAAGACCCTATACCCAGTGACAGTACTAATCCCTACAGAAGTGTAATTTTGCCTGAGAGAATTAAGAAACACCTGTTTAACCAAGTTTAAGTGGTATTGTGAAGTTTCACTAACTCTTTCCTGCCCATAACCTTGACCTGAATAATCAACTCAGTATCAAATCCAACCATTCAGAGATGCTGTGGGGCTGGTTTTTGTTTAGGTTTCTCTCTGTGTTGAAAAATGGTGAGGCAACAGGGTCTAATCTTACCGTGCCCTTGCAAGCAGGTGCAGGTGGCACAGAGGTACCCCGATGGGAGAGGCTGGTGGCCCTGGAGGTAGCTGCCCGGAAACGACTGCAGGCACGTAATGACAGACTGGAAGGAATTTGTGCAATTATAATTTGAGTCACACGCTTGATAGGGATAATGAGGCATAGAAAGGGCAAGTAGTGTGGCCATAGCAAATCTGCAGTGAGCCAAGAATAGACAGCAGCTATCTCAGCTCAAGTTTGTCCTCAACCACAAAACCACTCTTTCTAAAAATTCTTCCCGTTGTGCTGACTGAGCAGAGCTGACTGTGCTCTCTGGTGGCAGGGGACCCACTGCTGTCCTCACCCTGACACTAAGAGGCATCAAGCCTCGATGCTCCCGGAGGGCTGCTGGCCCCAGAGGCACAGGGTAGCCTGTGCAGCTGCTGCCTGTCATCCCTCTCCAGCAAGGGGGGGAATTCCCTCCCCAGCTGACATCTCGTGCCTCTCAACAATGCTGCAGTGAAATCCACTTCATCGTAAACCGCCCACGGAGCACAGCTGCCCTGTCTGCCCCGGCACCTTTGTTGGTCATAGACTGGAGGCTGGTGTGGCTTCCCCTGATACAGCTCCTCAGTGTGGAGCTGATGTGCTCACTTGGCCTGTACTTGAGGTCTCTGCAGCTGTTTTGCAGCACCGGGAGGAGGGTGTATGCAAACCCCAGGTACTGCGTTCACCTGAGGAAGATGCTGAAGCCGATGCCCACCAGCAAGCGCAGCACACGTGAACATTTGCTCATTGGTGTTCAGTGCTTTCAAGCATGCCAGTTTAGCTGAAAAAACATCTGTGAACCCTCAGAACCTGTACCACTCTGTGAAATCTCAGGGTGATCTCGGATGATCTCAGGCTCTCCGAAGCCAGGGGAAAGCCTGCTGTTGATGCTACATTATACTGCATGAGCGAAAACCTGCTCTATGTTTTGGGGGAGAAACACAGGAGGAAACATTTGCTGAAAGAGATAAAGATTTCCTGCCTCCTCCTTGCTTGCCTGCACAACCGTTAGTACCAAAGGCTGCCCAGGTCTGTGGCCCTTTCCAGGCACACCCACCGTCCTCTTGTTTTGACCAGGAACAGCCTATGTCCCTCTCTTGCCCACTCAGCTGGATTTCCACGTGATGTGAACAAAAAATGCTAGGCTTCAGGCCTCAGATCAAGCCAAGGTAGGGCCGGTGTGGCCAATCTGGCCCTGTCAATGTTCTGAAACCCCAGCACAGAGACCTACTCCTTCACCCAGAGCGAGCTGCGACAGATGGCTTCAGCCTTTCCAGTGAGGCTTAACTGAACCGGCAGAAATACGCTGCTGGATGTTTAAAGGACAGGTTGAACATCATTAATTCCGCACGCAGGAGAGTTTCTTGCTTTGGGTTTCCTCTCTCCCCTCCTCCCCACCCTGCTTCTTGCAAACCACAAGCATTTTCTGAGAGCTAGGAGCCTGCACACTCCCCAAGCCTCACAAAGATGCAGCACTGAGCACTTCAGTTTTTTGTTTCCCTGAGGTATCTGCAATTGAGAGTTTCTCCTTGCTACTGAATCTCTTATTTCCCCATGGAGTCTGGCTTGCTATAAACAATGCCTGCATGTTGTTGCTATGTAGGTCCAGCTGGAATCTGCCTACAGTGCAAAAGAAAAAAAAATATATATAAACTCAGAAAGCCACCCACTGACATGCAATTTGCATTTTTATCTGGAAGACTATTTTTTTTAAAAAGATTTTTCTAATGAAAGTTCAGTTCCTGAGTTTCTATGGAAACTCATCTGCTTGGTGTGCATGCATAATTTCATAAAGTCAGATCTCAGGAAGATGAGCAATTAGTATAAATGCAAGATAAGGGTTTCTTCCTCTTATTCCTGAAGATGGAGGGTGTGGCTGGGTTTTGTTATCTTTCCTTGGTTTGTAATTGTGTTTTTGCCAAACGAATGCAGGAACAGGTGTATGAGGTGGCCTCGCTCCTCTGCCACCTCCTGGCTAGCACTGGCACTTCTGGGTTTGCCTGGTTATTTTCCTCACAAAGACGGTGAGTACTTCTAAGTATGGTCTTCTCTGTCAGTGCTGATGGTCCTGAGTCAGGCCCTAAGGAGCAGTGAGGACGGGTTTCTTTTTAAACTCAAGCCTACTATAAATAGTAAAAAACCTCAAACCAAACCAAAAGGTGCGTGGGAATCCTTTTGCTTGCGAGCTCCCCTGGGCAGCATGTCGCCAGGGCTTGCACCCGAGGTGTTGGCCACATGCAAGCATTTGACACGCCACTTGTGTTAACAGAGCTATTCACCGCTTGAACGCTAACTCAGTCACTCAAGGAGGTCTGAGGGTAACTTGTGCAGGTTAACTGTCTTCTTTAGGTCTGAAGACATATTTCAGATCTTGTAAAAAGCGGCAGAGTAGTGAAGGTTGGGCTTTTGAGCCAGACTGTAGAAGACAGGAAATTCATTTGAGGTGAAGGGCTGGGGCACAGCAGAGCTGGTACAGTCTAGCAGTGCATGAAGGCAGAGAGGAGATCGCCTATTTGGTCTGTTGATTTAGGGTGCTTATGCTGGTAGCTGGACTCCTGAATTTGTTATCTCTAATTTCAGGGGACAGGGAATGCATGTGGGAAGCTTTTTTATAAGTGTTTTTGACTTTGTCCGCCTGCAAACGAAACAAAACCTAAACCACGTCTATGGTGACACTGAGTTGGACTTCCTTGCCTTCAGTGATGTGATACTTAGTAATTAATACCTGAGTGAGGCTATTTTTGGTTTAGGAGAGCCACATTTCAATTTAAGTCTGACGAACAAAAAAGTGACCTGATTTCAATCTCCACTAATAAAGAAAATGAGCATAAGCCCCACTTGAAGTCTCACTTCAGAAGGTGATGAAACTTCTGATCTGTGCCATTACTTCCTTAGAGTTTGACAAAACCTCCTTAAAGGTTGTCCGCTTCTACAATTCCCAGAAAATAGTGCAGGAAAAGACATTATGGAAGACTAAAAAATAAGCCTCACATACGAGTTTATTTTTAGTAAAGAAAGTCAAAACTTCCTCCGCAAATGTTTAGTTCAAACACCTGATGAGCTGCAGGGAGCTACCCTGAGTCTTGGCATCCTTGTCTCCTTCTACTAAGGTGGCAGAGATTTACTTGTTCTTTCTTTTGGGGCTTGCATTGGAAAGAGATATCCAGAAAAACACATAATTTCATTACTGCAAGATTGCTTTTTGTTTTGTTTGTATGATCGTCCCATTCCTGGAGAACCTGTGTTAAGTGGACTAGACTCTATCCTTTACAAACTGATTTTAACAATTACTTTGAATGCTAGTTCTCTCTTTCTGTGCATGAGACTCAAATTCCAAAGTAAGGTTGTCTCTGACACTTTTCTCAACTGAGCAGAGCATTTTTGCTCATTATTATCTAAATATCCTAAGAAGTTTTCAGAATAAATTAGACTTTGCTAGGCTTCCACTAGTGCATTATTTAATTAATTTCAAGGTAAATGGGATATGCTTACCATCTACTCCAACCTATAATATGGACCTGTCACTAATGGTTAGTAGGGGGGTGATCAGCAGTGGCAAGATCGGGGCATGCTGCAGAAAAGTGCTTATTCAAAAGTGTGCTTATTCAGCAGAACCCTACAAAAAGCCTTTCAAGATGCATTTGGCACTTGGTGGTAGCAGTCTCATGTAACAGAAAAATCCGCACTGCTACAGGGCAACTTATGCTTCTGTAATTATTTTGCAATCGGAATAAGTTGTAAGCAAAAGCTGTTGCATAAACCATGAAATATCAAAGACTTTTGGAAAGTGGCAAAGATTAACCCTGGAAATTCTAGGTGTCTTAGAAGACAGACAGATAGACATGTGATTAGCCAACTGCCCTGTGATTCTTTCCCCCTACATTAATGACCTTTGCATTTCTGAGGAGCCAGATGTGTTTTTTAAGCTGCGAGAGCAGTGGAGTGAGTTTTTGTTGTGCTGTCACTTCTCTATGCAGTGGCTGGCGGTGAGTGGGGTAGGTAATCATCCATTTTGCTGATTCAGTCCAGGTTATGACAAACCTGAGCTACACATCTGAGCTTTATTCTCTGAAAACAGACTGTAGGAATAACGTGGGGCAGCCAGGGTCCACCCACCAAAGACACTGAATTAAAGACTATCTCTTAATTTGCTGCCCTAAATGGGTGACTGGGATCCACTTCTGGAGGAAAGCTCCTCTTTCAGTGTTTCTGCTGCCTCTTTTGTCATGAGCAGCTTTTCCTTCTCTTCCTTCCCCCTCTCCATCTCCTCTGCCAAAGCTGCTGCACTCCCTGTCAGTCAGTGACGCTGAAGTGCTGCATTTGATAAAGCAGAGGAGGGGAAGGAGAGGGGAGGAGAGGGAAGGCAGGCAGGGCCACTGCAAAATGCAGCATGTAGAAAGGAAAAATGAAGGAACGGGCACAGGATGGGGGGAACTGGCAAGTGCTGGGAAAAGCAAAAACCTACGTTTACATCACAGTTTGTCGCACTTGTACACTGCCTGTGGGTTTTGACTCAGTAGTTTCAACCCAGAGATTTCAGCTCTGGTGCTGCAGGAGCCAAAAGAAGGCCAGCAGCAGGTCACTGCTTAAACTTCACTGCAGCATCCTTGTGTGCCAGAAGTGAGTATGTGGTAAGAGAAGAAATGAGATTGCAAGGAGATATCAGCTAAGCATGAAGTCAGAGTGGTCTTACGCCCACCACAGACCTGGGCATACAGGTAATGCTTTAGCAACCGTACTGAGATAGCTTTGGCAGGGAGAGAAGAAAAGGCAATAGAAAAGATCACAAGTGGTGGAGGAACATCCCCGCTCCCTTAGCTTGCCAACCTGTTTTTCCAGGCAGTGGATAATTGCAAAGGCACCATCTCGTCCGGCCGCCCCCGCCCTGAGGCCAAGGCAAGTCCCCCCCCTCCAGAAGGGAGGCACTGTGCCCTGCCACATACTGCCCTCTGCCCAGGCTTGCTGTCTCTATTTGAGTTCATCAAATGTTAGCAGGGATGTTTGTACTGTGTTTGAGGCTTATATGTGATAAAACATTTATTGACATAAAAAGCAAACCCTAAGGCAGCATTTCAAACCAGGAAGCTCTGATCTCTTCACAGGGAGGCTCATACAAGCCTAGGGAGAATGAAGAGTTTTTCTGCCGTGTTGGATTGTCGTCACTTAAGCTTCATTCAAAGCAGAATGTGTGCTGCATGCTGAATATTCTCTAGACAGTTCTTCCTTGCTGAGACCTACATGGAGATGAAGCAGCAAGCAAGGAAAACTAACAGGATACTGCCTCGATCACACGTTTGAGACGAACTAAAGGCAGTATTTGTTTTGCACTCTCTTTTCCTACAGAAGGCAAGATTCCTCCCAGCCCTGACCTCAGCAGTTGTCATAGTAATGTTGCAGTAGAGTGCATGGTAACCTCAACTAGGACTCAAGCTCATGATGTCATCTGTAAAAACATTCACTAAGAGAAGGTCCCAAATTAATAATAAATAGTAATTTTGAATGTGTAATTTATAATTTAAGGTCCCAATTCTGTTATGCACTGTACCTGCTTCCCTGGCAGAAAGCCTGGTTGAAATTAGTGAGATTCAGTATAGATATACCCAGGCATTTCAAAACAGAGGCAGAACTGAGACTGATCAGCATCAGCAACAAGAGAAAAGGCGTTCAACAGATGCAGGATGCTGGAGAGCAGCAGGTAACCTGCTGGCTAAAACGCTCAGCTAGAAAGCGGTTGCTGTGCTTCATTGGCTGCTAACGCATTTTGCATTGGATAATCTGCCATTACTCAGGAGCAATTCAGAGAGCAGGGACAAGGTCAAGGGACAAACTTTGGGAGGTAGATGTCTTGGGTTTAAGCGTTCTCAGGCTGAGGAGGGTTGAGAACATGGTCTCTCACGTGCCCAGGCTCTGCATGCTAACTTCTAGCAAATATTTTTCGTAAGTTAAGGCAGCAGTGAAGCACTCCTATTGCCTCCAGAGGGGGGAAACGGTCCTCTGCGTCGGTTTTGATAGTAACCAGGTGCCTAGCGCTTAGCAAGATGTTGCTGCATATAGCTAGGGAATGTCTAGGCTTAAGACTTGGGCACTCGGTGCCCACAGCATGCTGTGGCTGATGAACAGGGAATTTGTCTGCTTAGCTTTCCTCCAGCGCCAATGCTGCATCTATCCCCAATTTTTAAAGCACTGCTTTGCAACAAAGGAGGGGCTGATGTGCACACTTCCCACGCAAGTTACCTTCCCCTCTCAGTACGGAGTAAGTCTTATCTGAATGTATGAGTCATGAACAGGTTCTCCTGGATAAACAGCTTCAGCTCTGCGGAGGGTCTCTATGAACCTCAGTCCCACAGAACTAACTGCCAGAGCAAGTGCTGCATTCAGTATGTCTCCGAGGGTGTAGTGCGGCGAAGACGCAGCTGACAGAAGCACAGCATGCCAAAGCAGACTACAGCAGATGTCTTCTGAAAGGAGAGCCGAGATATTTGAAAAATCTTAATTTGCTTAGTTTTCCACTACTGGCAGTCTCTGGGATAGCATGTTATTAATGACATCCTCTGCACAGCTACAGCCGGAGCCTCAGAGCACTGTGTCGCAGCTGAGCGCTGAGCTCGCTTAGCTGCTTGGAAACAGAGCGAGCTGGGCAGGAACGCACTGCTGTGGTCCAGTCAGTGTCTCCAGCTCCTGCTCTGGTGCCTCTGATCCTATAAGGAACACATTTCCTTACTGTCTTGTAACATAAAATCCCTCATGAATCATGAACCTCCATGCACAAAGAGATTTTGCTGAATTACAGATAGCATTTTCTGTTACATGCTCAAAAGAGAATGAATCATTGAGAAGATAAATAATTAAAGACTTTTGATAAATATTGCACATAACATTAGCGTAAATGAAAGCCCCAGTGACACTGGAGAGCTGTGATGTTTTCGTGTTTCCCATTTGTTTGGCAAAAAGGGATTTCTGCTTCCTTCTCTTGACTGTGGCCAGTTCAGCGTATCGGGACAGCTTGCTGAAACCCTGCAAGTCTTGCTAGCTCCCACCCCTTTTTTTGCAGCTGTGTCTTACGTGCCAGGAGGCAACACACTCGGTTATTGTGCCACACACTATTTTATATACTATATTGCTATAGTCTATCATTCTGTCCTGCCTTTGGTGCAATAATGGACAGGCTAAATAGCACAGAATTTAAACTAGTTGTAACTGGCTCCCTTGTTTGTGAAAAACAGCGTTTGAATGTTGAAGTACAAAGGGACAGTCATTCCACCCTTTCTCCCTTCTGACAGCTCCCCAAGCATTTTCTGAAACACCATTTACTAGTTCATCTGCGACCAACTTGACTACTAAAATTTCTAGGCTTTAATTTGCTCTCAGAGCAAAGCACAGCATGGGAACAACACTGATTAGTAGAGCTAGTAGGGCTGGGGAACCTGGAAGATCAGGCTGGAGCTCTGTGGAGAGGCATCTGCTGCAGAGAGACATCAGGACAAGGACAATGTCCAATGCAAGTTTTATTCTCCAGAGATAAATGAGCCATCCCAGGAACTCGAGGGGTTTAAGAAATCTATCAAGTTCTTCTCTTGCAAGGTGTTACATACACTTCAGAGAAGGGATCAGAGAAGAGCTGGGGAGTTTTGTCTTTCAGGAATTTATTTTGGTTTCTAAAGTTACATAAACAGAGCCTGAATAATGTGGTAATGAGCACCTCAGGGACATGGAGAATAGCTTACCACAAAAGAGGAATGCAAGTGCTTGGCAGAGATAAACCCGAGCTACAGATTCCCTGGAAACCAGGATAATCCATCTCTGAGAAGCAGAGCACCAGCTCTCTTGCTAATGGACTGAATCTCTGCGCTGCACAGTGGATCAGATTTGCTCCTTCCAGTGACCCCAAACAGCCCAGTAAGTCCCAGAGATGAGGGAAGCGCGTTGTTCCCCCAGGAGAGGAAACGGCCCCTCATAGTGTACAAGTGACGCCTGGTGGCTTCAGTGTCAGAGAATCACTTATCACTTTGCTTGTGACGGCTCCACTGTCTCCTCTGGATGGAAGAAGGAAGCCTGGCAAGTGCAGAGGAAGAGAGCGGGCAACAAACCTGCAAAACAACTCTGCCAGCAACTAACTGGTGCTCAGGAGCCATGATCCCACTGCACAGCCAGGGATTTGCTCTGGTGGCTGGGCTACAGAAGCTGGCAGCTAACTAGGGGATCTGCAGGGAGGATGGCAGTGGGGGAGGGGGGTTTCTGCAGCAAACAGAAATGAGGAGAACAAAGTGGTTGCAATTCCTTGGACAGGGAGTGAGCTGACACACAAACTTATTAGTGTGAGCATCCAAAATACTCATTTCTCCTGTGGGAGCCAGTGACTAGAGGCAAAGACAAGTTCTTTCGCTCTCAAGCTCAGCTGCTTCAAGAGAAAAATTTGAGTTAAGAGGCTGCTCTAAGGATTGCTTTTCCCCAAGGAGAGCTTAGAGTAGTTATTTTGGGATATCAGAAGCGCAGGAACATTCCTGGGATTCTGCAATAAGCTTCAGAGTTGGGAAAACAGAATCTGCTAACCAGCCATGGTTTGAAAGGAAGCTACCAATCATCTCCAAAAGCCGAACATTGCTTTACTGTTGTCCTGCTCGGTGGAGCTGCTAAAGGTATCTCACAGACAGGCCTAATACTCATTGGAAGAGCTTCTCTTAGGGTTGGATTAGAACTAGTTTTGATCATTGTGTCCTCTGCAGCCTGTAACCCACCTATCTGAGATTTGCAGAGCACCGCTGTGCAGAAAGCAGCTGTCCTGAGCACACTTAGCATCACTGGGGATGCTTCCCACGACCTCAGCCTTACGCACAACAGGCGTGCGATCGCTTCACAGGGAATTCCAGCGGAGAGCACCGTCCCACAGGAGGCTGCGCTGATGGTCCACCAGCAAGTGTTGCGCTGTTGACGTGCCATTTTGGGGAGGTGTAACTAGCTATGTCACCCTGCAGAGCAGGCTGAAAATAGGCTTGCACTCACTGTGCCATGTGGCTCAGTGGTATGTCAGGACATGTATTTTTAGGAAATTCCTCCTTTGGGCAGAAAGAGTGAAGTGCTTGGCCTGGTTTGCAGGCTGCTGGCTTTGCCCAGATCTGTCATACTAGAGTGTGGGAGCACACGAGCCACCAGTGGGTCTGTGCATGCGCTTAGTGCCTGCATACAGTGCCAGTCCTAGTTACCTATAGCTCAGGGTGGTTGTGGAGGGGTAAAAGATGGCTCGTCTGCTGCTGGGTTTTTCTTTGTTTCAACATATGCATGCTTGCGTGCTCTCTCTCTCTCTCTGCTGGTGCTTTTCAGAGAGGGAACTGACCTCCAGCTGAGCAGGGATGGAGAAAAAAGTAAGGAAGATCAATGTCTTGGGAAGAATATAGTCTCTGAGGAGCCGCAATAAAAATGTACTGTCCAGAATGAATATGTGAGGGGAATAGGAAGCTCAGAGAAGATAGCTCATGCAGAGAAGAAATAGAGAGAGAAGGAAAAGCAGACAGTAAGTAAGGGATTTAAATAAGCTTCTGAAGAGGCAAAGTGGAGTCTGGCTTGGTGCGGCACTTTTTGGTGCAGCATAATGAAAAACTGCAGCACATCACCATGCCCAGCCAGTTACTGGTGCATAGACAGTGCTGTGACTTCTCTGACCCCAGGAGAAGGAAAGGTAAGGCCATGCTGGACTCAGAATCAAATTCTTCTCTCTGACAGACACTTGCTGGCTTCCTCTTCTCCTCAGAACATCATTCCTACTAGGGAGCATGTGTTCTGTTCCAGCATCTGGGTTGTGATTTTTTGGCAGATGCACAAAACCTCTGCTATTAAATCCCACCTGCCAGTCTCATGTTTGCTCCCACAGACCTTTGCCCATCAGCAAATGTTTCAAAATCACATTGCCAGGCACAGCACATCATTCTGAAATCCTTCTTCAGGCAAAACCCCTCACACAAGGACTCCCTGCAGGAGGGAAAGGCTAGAGGACAGCCCTCTGGATTACAAGCAGGAATATTCATTTAGGTCATGGTTTGCACTGCATTCTTTTCAGCACTAATGTAAACCAGCTATTTTCCCCTGAATTACCTGAATAATACTATTTTGTCTGTGACATTTTAAGAAGCTGTGAGAGACATTCCATGCCATAGCTGTGCAGTAAGAGAATTTGTGAACATTGTTCGCCAGAATGTGTTCATGTGAAGTCGTTCCTCCCTTTACAAATTCTTCCTGCCCCTTCTCTTGCTTCTTAGCGGTCCCAAGTGAGCAATGCCACCAATGTGATATGTGCATGCTGTAAGGCACTTCATTGTTGCTATAGTTCACTAGTCAACAAAATGCTGCAATATAGCTTGCTCATCTATGCTGGATAAGAAATCTATCCACAGAAATAACTGCAATTTTTAATTTTGTACGAGGAGAAAGGGCTTAAATTTCCACATAAATCATCTGCTACAACATTTCACAATCTGCCTTTCCCCAGCATGAACCTAAGCAACAAGGCTGTGCTTTTGGTGCGAAGGACAGGATCTCTTGGAAATTATCGAAGCTACTTGATTATGGCATCTCTAAAATCGCAAACAAGAGAAACAATCAGTGCTTTTAGATGTGGACATCTGTCAGCAGAGAAACAACTGCTAATTGTCATGTAATAACCAGACACTTGCATAGCAGTCATCTCTCTGGAAGTCAAGCATGAAAAAAACTGTTAGTCATGTAAGCACCAAGCATATTTTGTCCAGATCTGGCTGCATTTCTGTAACTGTTTAAAATTCCAAAGGGACATGATGCTCTTTTATAGATGGATACTTTAGATCAAAATATTTACCCAAAATATAGCGCTCAGTAATTGTTTCAGTTGGCATGTGATTAAAGTATTTACCTTTATACTCTAATATTTGCATTTTAGTTTTATTAGTAATGTAGGTATACTGAGGAAAGGTGCCGATACTCTCACATAAATACGAGCACATGGAATTTGCAAAGAATTGATTCAGTAGCAAAATTACCTAGTTGCACTTCACCATTCAGAGAAGTCCTTGCTCCTACAGCAGCACCATAGGAGCTGTCAGCTTGGCAGGTACATGGCTCTACATGAGCTCTGAGCAATGTTAAAGCAGTATAGTGCTTTCTAAAACCATGTGCGGGGAGGAATAGCTAATTCTCTTTTTATGAAAGGACTGAGTCTAGAGACCTTGCCATTTATAGAAACCATACACGTGACTTTGCAGGCATGGGCTCATCAGCGTGTCAATTGAAGAGAACAGAAAAATCAGAATCATATTATCATAGAATCATTTAGGTTGGAAAACACCTTTAAGATGATTGAGTCCAACTGTTAATCTAGTACCGCCAGGTGCACTGAACAATGTCCCTGAGCACCACATCTAAATGTCTTTTAAATGCCCCCAGAGATGGTGACTCAACCACTTCCCTGGGCAGCTTTTTTCAGTGCTTAACAACCCTTTCAAATTTTTCCTAATGTCCAAGCTAAACCTTTCCTAGCACAACTGGAGGCCATTTCCTCTTGTCCTATTGCTTGTTTCATGGGAGAAGAGACAGATCTCCACTTCACTACAATCTCTTTTCAGGTAGCTGTAGAGAGTTGTAAACTCTCCAGAGACAAGAGGTAAGGGGTTGACTTCTAATGACTACAAACCTGAACCAGGTTTTCATTAACCCAAAAATTCTGTAGAGTATCTCTTGTTTAGATGGCATCAGAACTGCCTGCACTAGAGACCAGTTATTTTGCTGGTGACATAGTGTGGCAGTAGTCTAATAATGGATATGGTGTTTGGAGGAGGGAAAAATGAATTTTCTTGAGAACTGCCAGAGGAAAAATACTGGATCATCAGGAAAGAGAGTAAAATAAGTTTCTCATGATTTTCAGCAAAACAGTGAAAAAGCTCAACTGCCTAAATATAGTGAACTGAGTAACTCCTGCAATCTCACAGAAACATACACTTAAGATACATTCTAGTGCTGCCCAAGGACCTAAGCAAAAAAAATCAAACCACAAACATTCTGAAGTCAAGTCATGTCATGATATGAGTCCAACACTGATGTATCTGGGGAGCACTGGAGACAGCAAGTGAGGGAAAGGGGCATCTTCACTTGTGTCAAATCCACCACAAAACAGGCTCCAGCAGCAGCCCCTGATAGCGATGATGTACTTGTAAAACATTTACATTTTAAGCAGGATGTTTCTAATTAAACTCAATTGGTTTGCATACCTGTTGGGAGTGGCTGCTCTGCACCTCGTCTCCCTCCCCTACTTGAGCACAAAGAGGATGTAACTGCCGAGATGACCACGAAGCACTGTGTTCCTTCTGTGCACTGACAGTAATTGAGAAAATGGATGGCAATGGCAGTGTTTTGTGTTTGCTACTGTAGTAGGAAGCGCTTTCTCCCAAAGCATAAGACTGCTCAAGTTTTACAGCCCTTTTGCGAGAGTGGGGGATTAACAGGGGGGATTGTGTAGTTTCCCAACTGGAGGGCATCATGATTGATGCCAATAATAAACCCCTCAGGACTGAGGAAAGTACCCGTATAGATCCTAACTACAATCAGATCGATGGGGAAAGGATGGCATTGAAGCATGCTATCCATGGTTAGTAGTGCAAGGCAGAACAGCTAGCTGTCACTTATAAAACACTTTTTAGCCTGCCTTACAAGCACAGCCTTACTTGAATGTTTTAAGAAAGAGTTTTATTGATACTGTGTTATATTGTCTGAGTTATTCATGCTGTTGCCCGGAAAGGTTTAAGACAACCAAACCTTCAGAGAAAGCTGCTGAAATCAAGCAGACAGCCAGCAGGACTTCTGGTTTGTAACTGCTCTCCTAGGCTCCCTTTCTGCATCTTTAGGGAGCCAGCACTTGTCAGTGAGATGTAAGGCATGCCTCAAAAGAATATGTGCATGTATTGGCCTTGTTGTACTGCAGCATTACCCTGCTGTGAAATGAGAAAAATGCATTTACTGCGCTGTGGCAGCAGGTCAGCATCCCAAATGTTCTCCCCTCCAACAAGCTCACTGGGTCAGAATAATTCTGTTTTGGATTGCACAGGGCAGTCTCCTGGGCAACACTCTTCACAGCAACGCTTGAGGGGAACACGCCCTTGAATGCAAGGCAGTCAATGAGATTTATAATTACTGTGTTTTATAACCTCGTTCATTCAGGCAGGGAAGGATACTGTTGCAGAGATCTCATACAAGAGAAATTATATATATGCAGCTTCATAATTAGCTATTGTTAATAAGATTTGAAACCTGGATGGCAGAAGGCGCTCTTTCGTCCACTGTGTTGTTCAGTGTGACACAAAAAATGCACAGACTAGTTTTAAACTCAGGCAGCTGTAGGGCATAAAACTCCGACTCCAGCAAAATCCACTCTGTATCACCAAAATCTCATTGCGTTAAGCAAGGTCTTGGCTCAAAGCCAGGTCCCAGCTGTCCCTCTAGTGATAACGACCACCATCCCTTGGGGTCATGAGCAGGGGCAGAATCCAGATGCATTTTCACACATGCACATATGTAAATTGTCTGAACATGGTGGTGCTAATGCTTCTGGGATGACAAACCAAACCTATAGATGTCTCATCAACAGCAAGCTCCATGCAGAATGCGTTTCATTTTCAGAAAAGCCCGGAGGTAAAAAAAGATAAAATCCTCCTGGTACAGTTTATCTGATGCTTTGTTTTTGAGTGTCCTTGATGCATAACAGCATGCTACCATCTCTAAAGATTAAAACCAATCCCTTCCTATTGCTCTGCTGGGTATTTTCAAAGAAATTCATGCACGGATGAAAACAAATAAAAACAACATCCAATGGCTCTGCAGAGATCCTAGGCCTCTAGTTTCAGGTAGTCTGGAGACAATTTTAAACAAAAATGGACCTCTTAAATCCTTGGCTACAGCTCCAGTGAGGACATGTTGGCAGTAGCTTTAATGGGGTGAGGTTGGTTGATGATTTTCAACATCTTCTCCATTTTGTGTTTTTTAGGGTATAGTTTAACTAGGATCTAGAGCTTGTCACGTGCAATACTGGATTTTAATTTTTTTTTTTTTATACTGGTGTTTCAAGTTAAATAATAACACCTTTGCTCAGGCTTCATTTAAACAAAAAATCAGATTAGCTAGGTTGGTTTTCATGACATTAAGGCATGGGTAGGAAAAGTCGCCCTCCTATCATCAGTGCAGGATTTGGGCCCAAAATGACAGAATTAAATGCAGTATAAACCAAAAAGAGCCTCAGGCACCGACAAAGGAACAGTTCAGCTCGCTTCAGTTAACATGTCTTTTGCTTTTACCCACTTGGCTTTGTTGTTCAGAGGTTCTGGCCCAGTACAAGAATGAAATCCCTCCCTCAGCCCCTGTTCTGCTTCCAGCCTTTGCTGCTGGCTAGCTCTGATGGACAGTTGCAGGAATCTCTCAAGGACAAATCCATGTGACACTGCTGCACTTAGGAAAAGTTCGAAAATAGGCTTTTTTCTTTTTCCTCACTCCCGTTTAGGCACTACCTTTGCTCAGACTGAAAAACATCCTGCAGAAGTATACTTGAGGGTTTGTGCTTTAAAGGCGAGGCAAACTCGTTCACAAGATCACCTTCAAGGCAAAATAACTCCAGATAGAATTAGCTTAAGATGCTTGTGCCAAACACATGATGCAAGTATCGATTTAGGGGTGCTGCTGGTAAGGAGGAGAACAACAGGGATAATGTGGAATACAAAGTCAAGCTCTGTTGCTGATGAACAGCCCCACAGAGTGGTGTATTGCAGTGCTTAGGCAGGAAGACACAGCAGGTCATGTTCAGATTGTACTTGATGCAGTTTTCTTTCAATTTTTTTTTAAAAATCTCTCTTTTATTTTAAAATTAACTTTGTACTTGCTATGTGCTGCCCACCTACTTTACTGCAATTAAAGTTTGTTTGCTTTTAAATCTGTATGCTGCCCAGGTATTGAAACTACTATCAAGTTTTCAGACAGTAATATCTAAAAAAATCTTTCCATGGCCCCTTTCTCACCCTCTTTAAAGCTTTGTTTATCAAATACTTTGTCCTTGTTAACCATGGCCATCCCCTATCCTTTGTTGTGAGACCAGGGCTGCTGACCACAACTGCTGTTAATTGGTTACTTGTGGTGTAAGAGCACAACCAGTAGCACTTAAGACGCACAGAAATGCCACAGAAAACCAGTTGCTTTCAAGGGTCTCTTTGCCTCTTCTTTGGATGGGGATTACTGGAAGCACAGTGGCTTTGTTTGGGATAGTTACAGAATCACAGAATGTCAGGGGTTGGAAGGGACCTCAAAAGATCATCTAGTCCAGCCCCCCTGCCAGAGCAGGATCACCTACAGTAGATTGCACAGGAACGCGTCCAGGCGGGTTTTGAAAGTCTCCGGAGAAGGAGACTCCACAACCTCCCTGGGCAGCCTGTGCCAGGGCTCTGTCACACTCACAGTGAAAAAGGTTTTTCTGATATTTTTGTGGAACCTCCTGTGCTCCAGATTGTACCCATTACCCCTTGTCCTGTCATAGGATGTCACTGAAAAGAGCCTGGCTCCATCCTCCTGACACCCCCCCTTGACATATTTATAAACACTAATGAGGCCACCCCTCAGCCTCCTCTTCTCCAAGCTGAAGAGACCCAGCTCCTTCAGCCTTTCCTCACAAGGGAGATGTTCCACTCCCTTCATCATCTCTGTGGCTCTGCGCTGGACTCTCTCAAGCAGTTCCCTGTCCTTCTTGAGCTGAGGGGCCCAGAACTGGACACAATATTCCAGATGTGGCCTCACCAGGGCACAGTAGAGGGGCAGGAGGACCTCCCTCGACCTACTAGCTACTCCCTTTCTAATACACCCCAGGATGCCATTGGCCTTCTTGGCCATGAGGGCACATTGCTGTCTCTTCCCTGGTTTACCTCTTTAGGTGCCGATTTCCCAACATCCTGGAGGAACTGGGGAAGCCTCAGGTTCTCATATTTAGTGCAGTAAGGGACAATAATGTTCAAGCATGGTTACTTGGGCTTGTCCAAGCTGTATGTAGCAGTTTGAGCCACTGGGGAAAGGGGTGGCATCCACACCTACATAGTCACTTCCAACAAATCCTATCGCTATCTAACATAGAATCATAGAATGTGTTGGCCTGGAAGGGACCTTTAAAGGTCATCTAGTCCAACATCCTTGCAGTGAGCAGGGACATCTTGAACTAGATGAGGTTGCTCAGAGCCCCATCAAGCCTGACCTTGAAATTATTAACATCTCAAGCCTAGGTCGTGTTCAAGGCAGAGTACAGGTTTTTCTCCCTTGTCCCTAGCACTGGGATATGCTGGCATAGATACCCAAAAGCCATCGTAATTCCTTTCCATTTGAAAGGCTTCACCCTTCACCATCAGTTCCACAGCATGTGAGCAAGGGTAGTTTCTTCTAAAGGGAGCTCTCTTCGAACAGGAGATGCAGAGCAGCATCTCTGGTTCTTCTCAAACTGTGACAGGCTCTATGACCACTAAGATGGAAAAAGTTTGCAAGTCGTCTAGTTTAAAGTATTCAAAAATAGCAGGGCTGCACTTCCAACAAGGCTGCTTTTCTGTCCCTGTTAGATCCCAGCTTGTGCGAGTGAAATTGTGTAGTACAAGACTACCAAGATTTAATCCATTTACAGAATTTCAGTTGTATGAATTTGATTTGAAAGGTTTTGCACTAAATGTATATATCATGACTTGTCATAGCTGCCTGCATTGACCCTACGTTATGTGAGCATTCTTAATCCAGAGACTAGCTAATTGATAAAATCACTCAGTATAGCTGACCAAGCTAAAAATAAATTTATAAAAAACAGGCTGCCTTTTGGCTGAAGGATCTCACATATATGCTATTTTTACTTTGCAATGCTGCTATTTTCAATGCCGCTATTTTGTATTTCCTCGTTTGGGAAAGTTGCTTTCAAACAACGGGTTACTTCCAAACTACTTCCTTTGATTGTTCTTCATTCACTAGTCTAAGTAAGGGATTAGTTAAAAATGGTATATGCTTCCAGTCTGTCTGATTTGCTGTGTCAGCCAGAAAATAATACGTAACAGAGGATTTTTCTGAGAATGCAATATCTATGAGATGAGCAAGTCTTCTAACCACTGGTGACTATGGTGATATTAAAAAAAAATAAAAATTTAAAGCTGCAGAAATGTGAAATTAATACGTATCTCGAACACTTGCAGAAGCAATCGTCATTAGTGAAAAGTAGTTCTGAGCATTCAAGGCTGCTTGTTTGACTTCTTTGTGGCATTCTATGAACAGAAAGGAATCCTGAAGTGCAGGTCTCTGCTCCTGAATCCCGGAAACCTCCACGGCTTGTGAGTTTTATCAGTCTCTCTCCACATTTATTTACTTTTCTTGCTCTCAAGGCACTTTTCAGGCAAACAGGCTACCAAATGGTCCATGAACCCGGTGCTGAAGATACTGCAGGCAATTTTGCTCTTAATGTGCATGAAATATGTGCAGAATCTTTTACTCTCACTGAAGCCACAAGGAGAGCTTGTATCTGCAGAAGCCCATCCTGAACAATCCTCATGTACATAATCTCAATTCAGAAAAGACTTAAAAACTGTGGGGCCCGGCTGTATGTTAACAAGTCTACACACTCTCCTGCAACATCAAGCTTTAGGCCTCCCAATGCAGTATGGGATCGTACATGACTTGAGAAATGCTTTACTGTGGCATTTGTTTAATTTGACCTAGCTTCATTTGTCAGTATTAGTCACTCCTGTGCTCTGCCGAGCTGTAAGTGACAGCCTCAAAGAGAAAATATCAGTGCCTGCCAATCTGGCACAAAAATCACTGCAACCAGAAGTTCAGAAATTCTAGGGATTTTCTTTAGATGTAAGGGAATAGTACTGCTCTCTTATTAAAACCATACAATCCCACAGAAGCGCCAAACTTGCTCGCCATTAGCTGCTTTGGGTAACGCTGCCCCGGGGAGTATTTACAGAAGGATGATACTAATATTTTCCCTGTTTAAAAAGATAATCACAATCTCAGGGCTGCTTGAGAATTTATTCTAAATGTGATTCATAGTTCATCCTTCGCTACCAGTTAGGTTTGGCCAGGTTCATGTGTTATGCATAAATGTGCTGAACAAGTGCTGTATTTCAGCCACACACTGCCTCTTTAGTGCTGGTTCATGCCAAGTTTAGTGCAGGTGTTAAGGTCTGCAATACATAGATGGGCTTCACAGGCTGGGGAGAAAGGGGAGCTGTTGCTTGTAACACAAGGAGAGACAGAGACCACATGAGTAAGTTTACAATTGAATGGCAGTGGTGTTTGCTGTGCTAATAAATGGAGTAGCAGCTTTCCATGGCCCCCAGGGTTAACAGCCCCAGATACATGAGAGCCAAAGGATGGGCAGTGGTTTCCCAGTGGCTCTCCAGTTCAGGTATCCAGCGTTGCCCTCAGTCTCCTACTGGACTCGCTTCAGGATCACAAACTGCTTACAAATAAGGCTTCACTCTTGTGACAAATTAGACTCCTCCTGCCCTGACCAGTTCTGCAAGAAAAAAATCTCTTGAGAATCTGGCTCTTCATTTTCTTACCCTGCTCTACCCTGGGGCACAGCCCACTCATCAAACAGCACTGGGGACCCGGCCCCTTTCCAAAGGACCAAACCCCAACCAAAAGGGATTGCTCAAGGGATGTAGGAGATGCTCCTTCCATCTAAGGTTTCATAACCAAATTTCAGCCCATTAAACCAGCTGACACTACATTTCTTGTTGCTCTGAGGTACACAAGTGTGTATGTGTACACCCATATATGCACATTAACTTCCCTGCTGTAGGTGACAGAGGATGCCAGAACCATTCCAGCAGCTTGCTTGCTTACAAACACTGAAAGCACAAAATCCTAAGGTCACACTGCGGTCCCTCCTACCAAAGGTGTCTTACTCTAACAGCTTCCCAAGGACTAGTGATTTCCCAAGAGGCCTAACTTTATCACATTTCTCTGCTTTTGTTCATGTTGCCTTGGGCAATACCATTCCTTACTGTCTGCAATGCAGAAAAAAACACTGAACACTGTGTGGCTTCCTGTATAAGGGGCACTGTAGGTTACGAAAAATTCAGTGTTGATATCAAAATCTCAGCGTATCTCAGAGATTGCAGCTCTATATTTTATTCAAGCATTGATCAAACTTTATCTTTTACTTACTCTGAGTGTAAAAGTCTTACTTGTGGTAATTGAACGTTATGTGCAATTCACCTCCAGCCCTTAATGATGCAGGTCTCGGTTGTCATTTCAGTGCCTCAATCCCCCTGGAGCTTTAAGAGGAACTGCATTTGCTGAACAAAGACATCTTGCATCTGGGATGGAATAACCACATGCAACTGTTGAGGCTGGATGCCAACTGGGGAAGTGCAGCTCCACAGAAAAGGACCTGGCGATGCTGGTGAACAACAACAACTTAGCACGAGTTAGGCAGGGCACCTATGCATGTAGCTCAAAGCTCATGGCATGCTGTGCTGCATTAGGTAACTCAGCACAGCAGATTGAATTATTTCCTGCTACGTGGCATAGCTTTGAGTTCCCTAGTACCAGAAAGATGATGACAAACTAGAAAAGGGCAGGTGGAAGGCCACTGAGGTGGCTGTGGGAGACTATGATGTTATGAAGAGTCTCAGAGAGAAGCATTTCTTCAGTCTATCCCTCTCCAGGGTAAGAATGTTTCTGATTGTTATCGTCAGCTACCTAATGGGTGACTGGAAAAAAAAAGGGATTAAACTTTTCTCAGAGGTGCTCAGTTGCAACAGTTGAAGGTGCAGCAAGGGAAATTCTGGTTCATTAGCTAGTAAGAAATAATTTTCATAAAGGGTGGCACGGCATCAGAACATGGGTGCAGAGAGGCGATGGAATATCTGTCTTTGGAAATACTCAACGCTCAGCTGGACATGGCCCTAAGGAACACACTCTATATTTGAAGTTGCCCTGCTGTGAGCAGGAGGTGGGACCACATGACCTCCAGAGGAAAGGTCCTTTCTCACCTAAATTCTCTCATGATCCTAATGTGCCTTATGACACACGTGCTAAGATATTAAGCGCACTTAATGTATCATCGCTGGTGTCAGGTATCATCAATGCTTTCATCAGCTGGAACACTGCCAAGCTGACTCAAATGCTGTACATCTTGTCTAAATGCAATTAAAAAGGCACATGGCAGTTGCTGTGTATCTCAATTAGCCTTGTACCATGCACGTTGACACCCAAAATTAGCTCACCTGGAGGCCCATTCCCCACTCAATTCAGAGCTTATTTGAGCTTGCCTGGTTTGCTGTAAAACTTAAGGCTCATAAAGCAAGGCCCTCCTTCAGAGTCACATTAACTACAATTCAGATTTTGGGGCAATCAAAGCAAAGCTCACTCAGTACAAACTGTGAATCAAACCCTAAAAGATTAATGTTCCTGAATAAAGCAGCAAACCTCACACAGAGCTCCACAGACCTGCCTCCTCTTATATTGCTTTGCTCTTAGGATGTAAGAGGAGCAGTGGGCAGTGGCATCTCTCCCACACTAGCATTTCCTATGGTAATGCTAAGTGCTAACTCCTATCACCCTAGTAATCCTAGTTGGGAAACTCTGCTACAGCATTAACATTCTTATCTTTCTTGAGTCAATGCTCGCAAATAAAAGCATAAACAAATCATCTCCACTGTACAGCCTGGCACTACGGAGATGCTGCCATTTGTGTTCCAGTTGACTTTCCTTTGCAGTCTCTTATGCCTGTGACAATCTTGGAAAGCAGATACAGCCTGATAAGTCATGCGACTGCAAAACCATTTTTTTTAGGAGCCTTCTCATTGTATTAAAATGAATGCTGAACAGGTGAACACAAGCAATGAGAAAAGTGGGCTAATATGAAAACATCAGTGCAGTAATTTATCTGGAACAAGTCAATGGTAACTGCATTTCACTTCCTGCCTTAGGCCATGCACTAGGGATACTCTGCTGCCTTATGTGACTAACTTAAGCAGGTACATGATCTGCACAGACACAGGCACCCACTTTAATTGCACAGTCTTCCTGTCTGTAGGGGCAGAACAGAGGTGGACTGATCCAAAAGGCAATGCAGAGCAGGAGCCTAACAAAACAGATTCTGCATCAACTTTGGAGAAGTCCCTTTCTCTGGGCAACTAGTGGAGAGAATGACCAACTCATCTACCCAAGCTAAAGGCTGAGAAGTAGGCAACATGAATTTTCATCTATGTATTAAAAAATACTTAAAATGGAATTGCCACCTCGGGCTCTTAGAAGTAAAAACAAAGTATAAAAGCCCATTGTTTTGCTTATTTCTTACAAAGCTGAGAGCTATTAAGTAAAGTACAACAGAAAAATTACTACCCACCAGACTTCAAAAAAGACTAGTAATGAGGACTGATTTAGGCAAACATTGTATTCGACAATGCCAGTGAACTGCATGAGTCCAGAGAGTAACTGGAAGAGAGAGGTGCTCAAGCCTGTTTGTGATTAAGCAGTTCCCAGTTGGTGTGCTGCGCCCAATGACTGTCTCCAGTCCGTGCCCTTCCTGATGGAGAAAAGGCTCAGCTATCTACACTGGTCATAAATCCCCCCACTGAAAGGTGATTAGCTTGATAATTCTGTTTTTCTGTCAGGAAGCCATACAGAAGAATTGCAAATCCATTAAATTGCAGATATGTGTCTAAGGAGAATACACAGCATTCGGAAATGACCACCTTCAGAGAGCTTATCCAAGTATCTCTTTCCAAATTAACATTCCTGCCACCTGATTCGCATTAGACTTGGTCAACTGTTCCACTAATCTTGTATTTTCCTCCCAAGGGATTAACATTGATTTTTTTTGTCTTGCACACACAAAGGAAGGTCATACCGTTTCCTACAGGGTGGATTCATTCAGTAAGGAACTACACTATTAAACCTGACTTGACATTATTGTCAATAGAGCTGAGCTGCCACAATGATGCTTATTTTTGAGAGAATTTCAATGCAACTCTCCTGAGTCCAGCTACATCCACCATTCCACTCCACGATACACGTAAGCCACTTAAGAACCCATTTTTTAAAAAAAAAAAAGGCAAAAGAAAAAATGGAGGTCAGGGCTATGTTTCAGGGAAGCCATACTAATATACAAATTCCACCTCTAATTTAAAAAAGAATAAAACTCAAAATGTTTACTAAATGCTTCTGGGAATAGTTGTTCTTCAACAGGAAAAAGAAATTGTAAGGCAGGACAGCAGGTGGGCCTGCAAGATGTTTTTAGCTGGACACTCTGGGTTTCAGGTCACAAGTGAGGACACTGAATTCAGTAGCAGCTCCAGTACCAAAGGGGTCTGATAGTTCTTTCCACATCTTGTTCTGGAAGGCTGCTCCAGAACCTTTCAGCACTGATGGCTGGGAACCCTTTTCAATCTTCAGCACCAATTTATAGCAGATAAAGCCACATCATGCAGCTTTCCTCTCCCTATAGCATTCACTATTTGTTTCCATATGTACCTGCAGAGCACAAACATATCCCTTCCCAGCTTCTGTTTTGTTACCCTGACAAATCAAGCTCTCTCTTGCCCATCCCTGATCATCACAGGTGGTTTGGTTTTTTTCCGCTGCTCTTCTTCCAGACAGGGCTTCTCCCTCTTGAGCACTTTGGCAAAACATAGGCAAAAGACAGATTAGCAATATTAAACAGCAGCTCATTGATAGACTGGAACTTTACAGAAGCACGAAGGACGAGGAAAAATAAGCAAGAGGATTGTTTTCAACATATAAAAAATGTGCAACTTTAGATGTCACAAAGAACAAGCAGGAAACCTATATAAAGTTCCTGCCTCAGGAGTTGAATTTTCCAAAGGGCTGAAGGCTTCCTCCCATTTTCCTGGTCCTGGGTTGTTTGTTCTGTTCTTTCCTGACACTCCAATCCTGGCACAAGCTTCTGACCTAAGTGCACTTTTAGATTCTTTGTAGTGAATTTTATCTTTCTCAGATAAAATAGCAAATAAGCAACACTGAAAGAGCCTTCTGGAGCAAATCAAAGGGTTCATCTGCAGAAATCTACAAGGCAGAGAGGAACAGGAAAGGAAGAAACCACCTGTTGAATAGCTAATAGAAGTAATTTTAACTGAGTGTTCAATACTTGGTATTTTAAAGTAAGCAGCGGTCTATGCTTTTTGCTGCCTCTTCTATGTCCCTTCTAATTCTTTTCCCTCCCTTTCTCTCTGATACACCTATATACTATCATTTTCCTGTTCTCCAAATGTACTTGAGAAATGTAGCACATTGAACAGAAAAAAAATCGTGAGAAAAAACTTGTTAACAGCATAAAAAAACCTACATTGAGGGAAAACTCGTGGGGTGGGCTAAACTACTATCAAAGTATTCCAAAAATATCCTGCTAGAGACTAGTACTTAGCAAATTCACCCTTCCAGTGTTTTCTTGTACACTCCATATTAGGTAGACCTAAGAGAGTCCCAGAGTCTGTAGCTCTCCAAGCTGCATCACAGAAGACGTCACTGGTCTTCCTTTGGGTTGCTAGAATCTCCTGTTGACTGTCATTATTACATACTTGAGGTGAAAAAAAAAACCCCACCACTTTGTTCAAGGTTGCTCCATTTTAGGAAAGGCTTGTAATGACTGTCTACTTAAATGCTTTTTCTACCTTTAGGTCTGTCATCTCAAAAATCCAACCCCTTTCTCACCAGGGGAAACTGCAGAGCTGTATTGGCAAAAAAGATATTCTTGCACTGAATTTGCAGAGCAAAAAGATACATTCGCTGTCAGAGAAAGGAAGCATCCTCTCTCCCCCCTTCCAAAAAGCTATTTTTTGCAGGTGTTGTCACACCTTATCCCAGGAAGAGGGCTGTGTCGCCAGATTCACATTTGCTTCTGTTTTACTCTGTCCTTCACAGCACTGCTGTAACAATTTATCAAAACAATGGAGGGCAAGGCACAACACACAGGCAAGGCAGACTCCTCTAATTAAAAGAAATCCTTGCAAGAGGAACAAATAGTTTGCAGATCTGCCTCCTAAATCCCACTCCCACCACAAAACTCTTTTCATCACTACTTACATTTAGGGACATAAGGGTGCTCAGAGCCGTAAAACACATCATTTGCGCTGCACAGCCACAGTACTTTGCTCTAAAAAAATTTGTGGTCCAAAAGCTCACATGAATAAAGCACCACAGGAATCAAGACATATAATTAGAATAAATAAGATTTTGCGCTTACAGAGCGCCTGTCATCTGAAAGTATGCGCAGATATTAATTAAGCTCCACAAACCCCCGATGAAGTAGATTAGTAGCTTCATCCCTGTTTTACAGAGGTTTAGAGTAAAGCGTGACACATAATCACAGCTGAAAGTGCAGCAGAGCTGGCCTTGCCAGGGATGCCAGGGCTCCACCTCCTCTCCAGCCCTCTTCACTGAATTGCCTTCAATGGAAAATGACTGAGTCGCAGCTCTTTGCTCTCTGGAAGAGCAAGGACTCATCCTGTTGCACAACAGCAGCAAAGCCCCAGCCTGAAGTGTTTTGATAAATACCACGAAACAGTGGTTAGCCTGGGAAGGCAAAACAGGAGCTCGCTCGCTCTCACATCTTTGCTGTGGATGCTCTCTCTCATGTTAAAACACCAAGAGATCGCCTCTGTGCTGGCATCACCCCTCTGCTTGTGGTTCCTCAAGTGGCCCCCACGGCTTGTGGCTCCTCAATTTTCAAGGACACTGTGTACATAGTATCTTAGAATACTTTAATCTGTGATATTAGTTTTTATTTTTCTATTTCTATGCACTTTACTATAACTCAGAAGCCGACCCAGGATCACACAGAAACAATGTAGTTAAAAATCTATAGTCAATACATACCTCAAAATAACCCTCTCTTAAAGCAGCTTTTACATACAGAAATTCTGGATAATAAATGCATCTGATACCATCCAAAATATTTAAAGCAATTAACTCAATGTATGCATTCATTTAAGAAAAAGTCCCTTGAAACAGTGTTACTAGTAAAGCTTCAATTTCTTTGTATGTCAAAGAATAGTTAGAAATTAATTTTGCTATCATCATCTACTGAAAGTCAAGGTCTTACGACAGCATTTTCTCAAAGATTCTCTCTAGGTATTTAAGCAGTAGCTGTGATAATGAAAAATATTTTCAGTATCACAAAAGTAGTACAACTGTCCACTTAATCAAAATTACCCAGTCCTTAACTCTGCTTACGACCTTTGCCCAAACAAGAGCAAGGGGAGCATTGAATGCTGCTAGGAGGAAATATCTCCAGAACAGATGAAAACAGGTTGCTCATTGTGTCTCCAGATACAATTATACACCTAATTACACTTAGGACAAGTGCACAGTTTTCCTAACTACAGGGGGATGCGTTTTAATTGTGATGTTCAATTCTCTGTACACAAATACAAAAAAACTGAGCAGGAAATGTCACTATGAAATGGAAACAGACCACAGCACACTTATCTACAAAACAGCAAACTGGATAAAATACAGACATAAACTAGCTCCTTAGATGATAAACTCTATTACTGTGAACACTATGCTCTTGTGTTCCCACATTTAAGCACAGAGCATTCTAACTTCAGCTTTCAAGGTACAAATGCTTTTAATTAGGGTCCTAGCCACCTTTACAAGATATACAGACCTTGGTATGATGGAGCTATGATAATTTACCCATGCTGAGAATCTGCCCCATGATATATATGATTACTTCACGGCAGCACAAAACAAATCCCCAAGGAGGTAACACATGTCATCCCTGAAAATATTAAGCAATCAAGCCATGTTTTTATTATGTGAATGGATGCCTTCAAAAACAAGGATGTATGCACCATACTGTGAGGTAACATGAAATAAATGAACAGAAATAACTCATTTCCACGTTCTAGTTACCCTAATTATCTTCAAATTATCCTGATGCTATCAAATGTGAGTCTAGACACAATAGGTTGACTCTTCTACTAAAATGAACATGAAATTGCATCTTAAGTACACAATGAAGGCCAAATTAAACAGTCCAAGACTCTTTGTAAAGGCTCTTTCTCTCTTTTCAGCCCTTGCATCCAACTGAACAATTAAGAGCAGAAGATTTAAACAAAGCATCATGAAGTTTTGAAACATTCGAAGCTGATCAAAAGCAATGTGCTTAGGCAAAAGGAACATAATCTACACAAAAACTTGTTCTCAATCGAGCTCTTCAGCTTCTAGCATTACCAGTAGTGAGAACTTTGGGTTCCACCAGCTAGAAAGGTGTCTCTGACAAGCAGAATGAAGAATATATATCAAAGACTAGAATTGCATGCTTCCTGGCTTTGTGGTATTCACAGACTGTGACACTGACACCTCTGCAAGGAGCCAAGACAACACTATCACACTGCTCACTGCTATTATAAATCACCACACATTCATTAGAGATGTTGATGATTCAGAAAAAAAAATCTAGCCCCTACAGGCTACCTACAGGCACAAGGAGATGGAAATGGAGCTACGATAACAAGATCAGGTTAATACAAAACATTTGAAATAGAACATTGTATTTGTATGAAAATGTATATAGTTAATAATTATATGAGTAGAAGACCACAGGACAGGGAGGGTTTTTTTAACACCAAGTCTACAACACTGCCTTTGAAGCTAAGCTGATCTTTTTGTGAGTGCGTTATTTCATCTTAAAAAGAATCACAGAATCACAGAATGTCAGGG
>NW_009707416.1:0-5006 GCF_000703405.1 Apaloderma vittatum
AGGGGAATGAGGGCAGGATACTCACTTTGAATCTTACAGTCTAGTATCATTATTTCCTGTACATGTAGACACTTTTCACCAAATCCTATTGGATGCTGGATAACACCAAGTTTTAAGATATTTTAAAGAGATTTGAGAACTGAAGGCACATTCAATTTGGAAGGAATCAAAAAGAGTTGCAGCATCTGAACATGACCATCAGATAATTATTAAGAGTCATCTAGAAAACTGAGCAGTTATTCAGATCGGCAGCAGACTGGGGCCCTTTGGCTTGTTGGACATAAAACTCATGAACGGAACAGTGGATTTCTATCATCTTTTTCACTGATAGTCTTGCCAGACTGTCTGTGCAGCCCTTAAGAAAAGGGTGATTTTAATGACTGAGATCCTTAGCAGAGCTGAGAGGAAAGTCTGCACTGTGCACCTCTGGAATCATTAGCCCGTGCTGGTTTCTTCTTCATCTGAGTGTGGCAGTCCCATTGCAGAGAGTGGTTTGTCTTGCACTTTCTCCTGGGCATGGGATGCCCACGGTGTATCTGCCGGGTCGCCTTGGCTAACGGACTCGTCCACCCAGCAGATGTAGTTCTAGCACACACAAAGGGAGGGAAAGCTGGGGTTTGCTGAGAACAAAAACAATATTCAATTCATGCAGCTGAAGGCAGCATTTGTGTAGAAAAATGTTTTACTAGAGAGAAGGAATTAGAAAAAATTTCTCACTTCTACTATTGCCCTTGAATGAAGGGTGAAAGCAATAAAAACCACTGACATCAAACTTGGGAGAATTGCCCAGCAGAATGCAAAAATTGCCAACTATATCCCTGAAGTCACTTATAAAAATTGTTTGAAGTGGCTTAGACACTGCAGCACCAACACATTTCCATGTATTTTTCAATCTAATGAAATCCATCACTCTGTTTTAGACACTCAAATTGTTTATATACTGCCTGGAATAAAAGTTACAGTGGCATCCTGATTCCCAGGACCGAGAGGAAATACTCCTCCTCACAGGTTTTCTTGCTTGTTGGCCTAGCAGCCAGTCTGTAAGATTTGCAATTCTTGTGCTCAGGTAGTGCTGCAAGACATTTGGGTATTGAACTGTTCCCCTGAGTTACAGAGGAACACTGAGCTTGTAAATGAGGTGAGAAACTGGACCTGTAACAGGTAAACATGTAAGAGGTTTGATGCATGAAAATACACATTGATTCCTGGTGTGCAAGAAAACTTACAGACTTGCTGTGCCTAACAAGGTCAGCCTGCTCTTCCTCTTTTTACTAAGGAAAAGATCTTCTCAAGTCCTGCTATAAAAAGAATATTATAGAGATTCAAGTTCTTAATCTCATGAATAAACTGCTTTTATCCTTTTTTTTCTTCTTTATGTCTAAATCAACATTATTGGAATATTCTCAGTATCACAAAGACTACAGAAGATCACAGCTGCTCTTTTCAGTGTGTGCTAGATCCAAATGAAAGATTAGCAGATTTTATACACGTTTTAGTAAAATCAGCACTGTTAAAAGGGTTTGATGCTGGATTTGTAATTGCTGAGGGTTTTATCAGCCAAACCCTGTCTGAGCCCTGTGCTCTTGGGGCTGCCTGTGAGCGTCAGTTTAGTGGTGGTAAGAGGTTTCTGGTCTCTGAAAACAGCTGTGAGCACAAAGCAAATTAGAAAAATTTGGATTTTTCAAAGAGAGGAAAAAGTAAACTGATACATGTAGGACAAGGAAAAGGCTTTGACTTTTTTGACCCAGTTGCAAAGAAATGGTTGTTTTCCTCTACAGCATCAAACTACCAGTTTAAAGACACATGTGGTCAGCTTCCCTCTGCAGCATCCTTCTTGCCCCGCAACATCCTTCTTGCCTCACAACATCCTTTTCTCTAAACTGGAGAAATGTAGTTTTGATAGGTGGAGTGTTTGGTGGGCAAAATATTTGTTGGATGGTCACAGTCAGAGGATAGTAGTCAATGACTCAATGTCCAGATGGAGATGTGTGAAAAGTGGTGTCCCTTATGGGTCTGTGCTAGGACCAATGATATTCAGTATCTTCATAGACAGCGAGATCAAGCGCACCCTCGTCAAGTTTGCAGACGACACCAAGCTGTCGTCTTTGGGGACACCTAATAGTGGCCTTCCAGTATCTGAAGGGGACCTATAAGAAAGCTGGGGAGGGACTGTTCACAAAAGTATGCAGCAATAGGATGAGGGGCAATGGTTTTAAGCTAGAGCAGGGTACATTAAGATTAGATACCAGGAAGAAGTCCTTCAGCTATGGGTGTAGTGAAATACTGAAACATGTTTCCCAGAGAGGTGGTGGAAGTTCCATCCCTGAAGTCATTCAAGATCAGGCTTGGTGTATCTCTGAGCCACATGATCTAGTTAAAGATGTCCATGCTCACTGCAGGGGGTTTGGATCAAATGACCTCTGGATTTTTTCAGCCCAACACATTCTAGGACTCCATGATTCTATGGCTCATTTCTGTGTAGTGGGCAGTGGTTTGCAGGAAGAGAGAAGGCAGTGCAGTCCTTTCCTCCTTGCCTAGCTTTCGCCTTGGTTTCCCCCGGTAGTGCCTGATTTAGCTTTCAGAAAGGATTTTGCCTTTTCACACTTGCTGGGATGTCTCTTTCCTAGAATAAATATTCAAATAGTCATCTAATGAGTGATAATGGACTTCTGCTCTAACTGCTCCATTACCATAATTTGGTTTCTTGCTTGTATAACTCTTCAGAGTTTTGTGTAAAGAAAATAGCTTGTATTGGTTGATTACTCATTGTTGCATACGTCTTGTTTGATCAGTATGTGTTTCCTGTTTATGTTTCATTAACCACTGATCTTCACAGGGGAATTCATAGAATCATAGAAAGTTTTGCACTGGAAGGGACCTTTAAAGGTCGTCTAGTCCAACCACTCTGTAGTAAGCAGAGACATATTTAAATTCTTTAGCTTTTCTTTGGGTGACATCTCTTCTTTCTTCTATTTCTATCTACCTGAAGCAGACGACCTTTTTTCACTGCTCAAAATAAAGGCAAATTTTTACTGCAACAGAATGAGTGCTCATTTATTTTTACCAGACTGAATAGCATTAAGAATTAAGCAGGCCCCTGAAGTATTTCTACAAGGACTTCTATGACATTGATTTATTGTCCATATCTACTAAGCTTGTCATCGAGAACAGTGATTACTGTCACCTGCAGTTTTGCATTGACTTCTTCTCTCACAGCAATTCTGATCTCATTAAATATGATATTAATAATATATGCCATATGGACTGATCATGAATATAATTCTTTCTGGAATTAAAAAATGCAAGCATTTCCTTTCTCCGTTTTGGAAATTTCACCTTAAAGTTTTTGTTAACTGTGGCTGCTCTAGAAAAATGGAACACATCTTTGTTTTGCAAATTTTCTTTTCATTCCCATTAAGACCTTTCTTAGTCATTTTCAGACCTGAAGGAAATCTCCTGTGTCCAAAAGCTCAACTACTCCCTTACACTGCCATAGTAATCATAGTGCTACTTTTACAGAAACAAGGCCACTGAAAGGTGAAGGGACAAAGTTTGCTACTTAAAAGTTTCTGGAAAAGTATTCAGGTTAAAATAAGATAATACATGCAGCTTTTAAACGAAATTAACTTCACAGTCTGAAGAGTGTTGCATTGCCAGAAAGGTACCTTATGACACTGTGTGTCCTCTAGTGGGAAAAGCTGTACAGTGTGAGCACTCCATAATGCTGTGATGTCTCTTTGCTATCAGCCACTTGTTTTAATTATATTTATATATTTACATTACCACAGTATTGGTGAGTACTTTACAACTATATGGCTCTTGTGGTTTTGTTGAATTGTAATGCATATGTGAGTCATGCTCTTCATCAGGCAGATCCTCATTTTCATTATCTGGAAGAAGTAATAAAATGTGTAGACTGGCATAGAAACACAACCATAGAAACAACCAACTTGCCTTTTCCTTTTCATTCTCAGCCAAAAGAATGAAGCACAGTTCAATGCTCAGAAAATAATAGTAAACAAGCAAATAAAAAGGCTCAGCACACATTTATTTAGCCATACTAGGGGAGGAGAGAGAGACAGAAGAGATTGTTGCAGCAAGCTCCTATATAAACACTCCCAGATTTCAGGAGACTTATCTCCATGGGTTTGGGGTTTCTGACTAGATCAATTCTATACGAGTTGCTCTCAATCCTAGACAGTTAAAATTATTGTGAGGTTAGTTCAAAATTGATTGGTAGGACAAGAGGTCTAGAAATCTTTTCTTCTCTTTGTGATTCATAACTACTGTCACTGAGGAAAAGGGACAGCACAGGAAAGATGCTGTTGTGTCTCTCTAGAAGTGCCCAGGGCACTGCAAAGGGAAGTCAATCTCATCTGCAAGGTTTCAGTGATATTAGCACCCTAACTTTTGTAGGTATTGATACCCAAGCTACAAGTAGGACAGCTCATTTGGATCATGTCCATTTAAGATCATTTTTTCAGGGGACTCTCTGCACCTAAATACTCTAGGTTCGTTTCTCTTTTGAACATGTGAGGGATTACTAGTAGAGGTGCTTGAGACTCTAAGGTGTAATCTGCATTTTGAGGGGAAGGGTTAAAACCAAAAAAAGTCAGACCATTGTTAAGAAGCTCACAACTAGTGAGCACTTCAGGAATTCTTTCTTTTTTTGTTGGTTTGCTCGTGACAGACTCACAGAAATGCTGTAAGTCGGCTAAGAACGCAGCATGGTCATAAGCGTACATCTACCCTAAAAATGGTATAAAAATGCATCAGTTAGAGTGAACCCAGTTAGTCTGAGCATGTGCTACAAGCTACAGATTTTCCATGCACACCTAGAAATAGGCCTATTTCTACATCAGTTCTTGTCTGGAGCAAAGCTGCTCAGTACAAAAGGAATAGAAGGACCACCTGGCCCCCCTGAGCACCCATTAAGTCTGTGCACCTCCCCTGGCCACGTGGCTCTTGAAGCCAGTGAAGAAGTACAAGTCCTGTCACAACCGAGT
>NW_009707417.1:0-41373 GCF_000703405.1 Apaloderma vittatum
CAGGCTCTTCTCAGGGATGTCCATTGATAGGGCAAAGGGAAATGAGTGCAAGCTGGAACACAGGAGGTTCCATGTAAACATAAGGAAAAACTTTTCCCTGTGAGGGTGACAGAGCACTGGCACAGGCTGCCCAGGGAGGTTGTGGGGTCTCCTTCTCTAGAGATATTCAAAACCCACCTGGACGCATTCCTGTGTGACCTACTGTAGGTGACCCTGCTCTGGCAAGGATTGGACTAGATGATCTTTTGAGGTCCCTTCCAACCCCTGACATTCTGTGGTTCTGCAGTAGTGTGAAATGTAGATCTAAGTGTTTATACTTGGTGTGATACTGCTGGTTTTACTGAAGCTGTTATTTTTTTTTTCAGGTGAATCTGGACTGGGAAAATCAACATTAATCAACTCATTATTCCTAACAGAACTGTATTCCCCAGAGTATCCAGGTCCTTCACACAGAATTAAAAAGACTGTACAGGTATGTCTGGGGGGAAAAAATGACAGCTTGAATAATATAACTTGCAATTTAGTAATGTAAGGTGATGCAGTAGTCACCTGTATTTCAAATAAGTTTAGCCATGGTGTGAACCACTAAGAAGTATTGTTTTCTTCAGCGTACCTTCATCATACAAAACTTCCAGGGTCTGGAACTTGTAGCCTATTGAACTGTGGGAGCCCTGAACTGGAATACTTTGTGTGCTGCTCGTGCTTTAGAAACCTGATGCAGATACAGCCCTGTTTGGAAATGGAATGGTTTATTATCAATTAAAATATTGATTATGTGTAGATGTGTGCAAAAACCCTTGACTGTTTAAGGCAGGCTTTTAGAAACGGTGTATTAAAGGAGTTGACAGAAGTGTAAGGCCCTAAAGTATAAAAATATCCACCAATCTTCCACAACCTGTATCCTTTGTGGTGCTTTTTTATGTATTGTAAATTGTTATTCTGAAACATATTAGGGACTAGGATGAACCTGTCTGACTTTAAGCACAAAACTTACATAAGGCAAAGAAGATGGTCCTGCAAGTGTATGATACAACTGAAATCTGTAGTCAAAAACTGGAACAGTAAAGCTCATCCATTTGCTTTGTGTAGTAATTTGCTCCTGATCAATATTTTTTCTTAGGAAAAGGAGCATGCTTTTTGTATTATAAAGAGGTTATTAAAAAAACCCCAAAACACTTCATACTAAAATAGTTGAATAATGTTATGGATGGTTTTGGAAATCATTATGCTTCGTTAAGTGACAGCCTCAGATCACCTCAGCTGTGCAATTAGAGTTCCCTAAGTCATCTTAGAATTAGGAGGGTACACAAGGTGCTAAACAGAAGCTGTAGAATAGAATGTTTTGGTTTGGTTGGGGTTTGGGTTTTTTGAGGGGATTCTTTTGTGTTTTATGGGGCTTTTTGTTTTGGTGGGTTTTTTTGATTTTATTCAGTGGAATTCAGTAACTGTGCTCCCAATGCTATGATTCACTGACCTTGCTATTTTGTGGGGCTTTTGGTTTGTTTTTGTTTGGTGTTTTGGGCAAGATTTTTGTCGTTGTTGTTGGTTAGTTGGTTTTGGTTTTGATTTTTTTAATACTCCAATCTCAGAAAACTGAATAATTACCAGAGGGCCAGGGAAAAAAGTTGTTATGATTGTACTAAGATGGTTAAGTGACGTTGCTTGTCAGTTAGCTTAACATCAAAGCTTTGAATACTATTATAAAATGTGTTTGTTACAGAGCATCAATTCTTTTTATTTGGAAGAAAGCTTTTGCACAACAGTCCAATGTAAAACCGTAGTGAGTCTGACAAAATGGACTTAAAAGCTTGGTAACAGGGGCATTAGACCATTATATGAATTAGGAGAGTTGAATTTATGTATATGTTTCCAAGAGATGCTAAGTGAGGTGGGAGAGGTGTGCAAATCATTATGCTCTAGTGTAATATACTTATTAATGGTGCTGATAACACCAAGGTCGCAGGTTCGATCCCTACTCGCTCCCCGTGTGTTGCCTGATCTAGTTGAGAGGCGTCCCTGCCCATGACAGGGAGGTTGGATTAAATGATCTTTAAGGTCGCTTCCAGCCTAGGCCAGTCTGTGACAATTCTAGTGAAACAATTGGTGAACGTTGGAAAACTAAGTAGAAAGGTGACTTTTTGTTGGGAGAGACACAGTGTCATTTCATTACTCTTGATTACATATTCAGGTACATGTTCATTGAATTATAACTTGATTAACAATGGATTGTATTCCCTGTCATTAGAAGATTTTTTTTTTTTTTTAATAGGAAGAATATACACACAAACTAACAAAAAATATAACAAGACATCTTTAAAAGATAACTCAGTCCTACCCTGGCTAAAGGTGGATCAGTGTAGGAAAAATTAAACTAAAACTGTGTGGATGGAGCTTCTGGAATATGAATTAAGTACTTAGGTCTCTTAGGTGGCAGCAATAGATGGTCTCTTCATCCTGACCTTTTGAGTTCTCAGGAGGTGGTTTGATTTTTATTAATTTACTACTTGAAGAAAAAAAACCTATACTTGTCAGGAAGCTTTGCTGTATATGTGTTTGTTTACTTAGGCATGTAAAGCTGGAGACCAAAAAAAGGGCTTGAACAGAGCCCTGGTTGAAAAGGTGCTGCAGGTTTTCCTGCTTCCACTGTGTGGGCTAAAGTCTGAGGGTAACTAAGAGCTAGCCAAAACTATATTCAGTAGCAAATTAGGGTTGTATCATGATTTAGCAAATATGATTGGAATAAAATATATTTAAAGACCACTTTCTGCCTTAGAGGAAGTAAGCAAGAGTTTCTAATGAGTCATTTGTTTGCTTGACTGTACTTGTAGTACAACGTTGTTTTCCTTTGTTACTTGTGATGAATGAAAAATCACTAAGTGTAGCATTTTGAAAAGGAAATAAGCTGTTTTATTTCAATGTCAGTGTCTAAGTGCAGATAAAATTATTTCCCCTACAACCTTGAGAATTGTGTGTGCTAGCAACGATGTGTATGGTGTGGAGGTGATTCCAGGCAAATACTAAATCAAAAAATTAACAGTGGGAGCTGCTGTTTGGATCCATGGGAATTATACTCTTTGCATTTTAAAGTCAGGGATGTCAAGGCTTTTTGGTAGGGTGGAGATGAGAGACAGACCACCACAGCATCCTAGAATCTTGGTGGTAATAATGCCTGCTCTTAAATGGTGGGAATAGCTTATTGATCAGGAATTGTGTAAGAGTCTCACATAGATAAATACCAACTGTGGTTTGGGCTTGAAAGAAATTGCAATTCTAAGTTGTTTTGTGAGGCAAGTCCCTTGTATGAATTTAATGGAAAACCAGTTAATAGTGACTTGATGTCAGATGAATTCAAAGGAAACGTCCTCACAAATGATGAGGTTTGAAGTATGTTTTCTCTGATCATTATCTGACTATCTTAAATGGACTGTGGTAAAGGCCTGTTTAATCCATTATCAGTGGTCAGGCTGAAACAAGCATCAAGTCCTGAATGCTGTGTAGTAACTGCCAAGGAGATCTGTGTGACCCTGTTGACTGGAGTGCATGGGAAAATGGCTCTTGGGAGGAGACTTTTTATGAAAAAGTTTTAAATTCCAAGCCTTGAACTAATGTTTTCCATGAATCCCTTGGGAATGCTTGTGAATTAGATGATAGGATGCAGTTGGATGCTAAACTATGAATGACACTAGTTTACAGTGATTTTCTGGATCTTTTCCAGATGTTGCTGCTTTCTGTGCCTTTGACCATGTATGGACACATCCATTTAGGTTGGAAAAATGCAACTTTACAGAGGCTTTATGGCAGGTTCTTCACTTACTGTTGTACCAGCAGTCTCTACTGCTTAAAATAGCTGGTGGCTGTGATCTGGTTGTCCACAACACAGGCACAGGACACTTCATCAGTTACTGTTTCTTGTTCTGTAGGTTTTTGAAAAAACTACTCTGATAGCAAGATACCTACATCAATTTATGAAATGTGAGAATAAATTTAAATCCTCACCACACAGTAAGGTATTTATTAGCACTATCTGCAGAAGTTGTTAGCGCAGGCCATTTGCCAGAAGGTAACTTCACAAATGCAGCCACACTTCCATTTTACAACCATGCAGAATCAGGAAAAATGTTTGGTGTGGCATTTCTGAGGATCTCCTGACCTTCCTTTTCTTTTTTTTATAAACATATGTTCAAGATAATGTTTTATTAATTGTTTCTTTTGTAAAAGCATTCTACTGTGAATGCTTAAAAATTTAATGGTTCCTCCTGGGAATTTTTATGTTGAAGAATAAAACTTAGACCTTGTAGCACTTAACATTATCATCTGTAGTATTCTGAAAGTGCTATGGGTTTCTTATACTTGAAGAGAGCTTGATTATAGGAGGGCTCTCTGGTTACTATATGCAAGACAGCGAAAAGAATGCAAGGAATTGGAAGTTAATCTCCTGCGTTCTAAAGGTTGTGAATAGTAAACTCTTGGCTGAGTTGACTGTATGGCTGGGAATTACTGTCTCGAGACCTGGCATCAATTGTGCACAGTAAAATTTCTCCATGGAACTCCTGAGGGAGGGGAAATGCTTTCACCACAATTAAAAAACTTTTTTAAAGCACTGCATGTATAGGAGTTGTATGGATAGTGAAAGGATAACTTGGTGTCTTAAGAGGAAGGGTGTGGCTTGGGGTTTTTTCATTATTGTTTTTGTGTGTTTTTTAAACCTTTGTACCATTGCAGTAATGTATTGAATTGGGTGGCCTTGAAATCAAACTCAGCCTGGATTCTTCTGTGACTAGCATTGAGGTAACCCAGTGTTGGGGAATCTTGTTTTATGAAGCTACCTTACTGATTTATGGTTTTTTTCCGGTTGTATGAGGACCCAGCCTATGATGATTGCATGCTATAGGCAGCCATAGTGTAGCTGAGTTAATTTTTTGAGACCTAGCAGTGCCAGAGATTGATCTGGCTTGGATAGAAACCTCGCTGATGAGTAGATAAAAATAGCAATCTGCAAGTTTAAATATGGAGCTTTCTTTGGAGGTAGTTACTGTTTTCTGTGTTTCTGTGTATTCTCTTCTGAATTAGAATCAGCGTTTTGCTTGTGCAAGAGGTATTTAATTTGACTTTCTGTAGAATACTAATTTATCTTCTGGATTGATATTGCATCACATAACCAGTGATTGCAAAGTGTTTGCAACAATGTTCAGGTGTGGCTGTGAGAAAGTCTTGTCTCACTTGTGTAACTGGGAATGGTGCAAGTGCTTGGGCAGCATTGATATGATGTCTGTCAATCTTGCAGTGAGGTGGGGGTTGGTCTCTTCTCCCAAGTTGCTAGTGATAGGGTGAGAGGAAATGGGCTCAGGTTGTGCCAGGGGAGGTTTAGATTGGATTTTAGGAAAAATTTCTTTATTGAGAGTGGTGAGGCATTGGGACAGGCTGCCCGGGGGGTGGAGGCACCATCCCTGGAGGCGTTCAAAAAACATGTAGATGTGGCACTTAAGGATGTAGTTTAGTAGTCATGGTAGTGTTGGTTTGACGGTTGGACTTGAAGATCTTCGAGGTCTTCTCCAATCTTAATGACTGTATGATTCTGTGATTCTTTTCTTTCCCCAGTTAGAGTTCAGGAGGCTTAAGACACTTTAAGCAACGAAGTGGCATCAATGTCTGCCAGCTTTTGTGTGACTCTGAATAAATGGCTCGTATGGTTGACTTGTTGAATCCATATCTAGCATCATATCTGGCATCCATATCTGGCATCACTTATAATTTAATAGAAATAGTGTTGGGAAAAAAAACCACGTGATTACATGTGTGAGGAATCGGAAAGGGCCAATGAACTGTCATTTGTCATTTCATTCTGCTGTGGATCAGACTGATAGGACAGTGGTGCCCAGCACTTTCTGAGGCAGATATCCTTGACATTGGTATTATCAGTAATCACTGAACAGGAAGAAGGAGGTACCAGTCCAGCCTAAATTTTCTGTGTTGTGACGTGCTCACTCAGATGAGGCACAGCAGGGTGAGCTGTGCTGCAGGTGGGTGGTCACAGCTCAAGGTGTTTCCACACCCAGACCTTGCATCACACCCGGTGCTGGCGCAGCCACATCAGAGCCACGTTCCCATCAGTGACCTGAACCTGCAGGAACCCAACCCAGTACGGTCACATGAGGTCTAGCCCAGCTCAGTTGCATTACTTCCAATATCAATCTGTTTGTAACAGGAAACCATCACTTTCTGTGATTCCTTTTCCCAAGCGTAATGCTGGCTAAGGAATAAATCTATTCTTAAAAATGCATTAATGGGACTAGAAATGAAAAGCTGAAGGTGCTTGGCTTTGGAAAAGTGTAACTAGTTTTGAAAACCCTAATTTTCTTTTAAATGTCCAAAGTTCACAGTTTCGAAGGATAATGCCTGGTTTATCAGAATGTCTGTGTATTTTAGACCACCTTTTTAAATTTTTTTTTTTTTAAGTTTTATTCTGGCATTAGTATTGTTGGTTAGGCTGTTTTCTGTTTCAACAGGAGTTAAAATATTAATTATCCTGTATACTTAGTGGATTCTTTTAATGCTGACTTTATTTAAATCATGAGCCATTTTCTTTTTTAAAAAAAAAATTATTAGCAAATTATTGGGACTTAATAAGCAAAACATGGACCCAGTATCTCTCTGAAGAAGAGATGTTAGCAGTTATTTGTCAGACTTCTTATTCATTGAATGCTTTTTCCCAGTGCTTAAGAAGGGCAACTAAATTGCTGAAAATTTAATCTTAGCTTATTCATTTTACAGGTTGAGCAGTCAAAAGTTTTAATCAAAGAGGGTGGTGTTCAGTTACTACTTACAATAGTTGACACACCAGGATTTGGAGATGCTGTGGATAATAGTAATTGGTAAGACATTCTTTGTACGATAATTCTGAACTGTATCTTGTGGATGTGTGAGAAATAAGACCTTGTGATGTTTTTTTTTTTTTTTTCTAATGCACACTTTGACCTTCAGTTAAAATATTAACTTTTGCACTTTCCAGTTAGCTGAAAACTAACTACTGTATTTCCAAGTACCTTTCGAACTCAGTTGAAATGCTGCCAGCTTTTCCCTTTAAAGCAAGCGGGGAGCGTTTGGCTCTCTCACAGTGTGCAGAACCGACTTCTGTGCTGTCACAAGATGTGACCAGTAAAGCGTATTTCTTTGGCTACCGTTCTCAAGTGTTCTATTTAATGCTGTCACAATGAAGGTAATTGTGTTTGAAAGGGGATTTTTCAGTGAACTCGCAGATTGTATTTTCAGAGCAGTGTAACTCGAGTGTAGGTTGAGAAGCTGGTCACTTAAAATGTGCTGTCCTGATGTTTCTTCATTTAAATAAATAATAATAATAAAAAAGTAAGCCATGAGGAAACAGTGGACATCTGTTTCTTAGCAAACACAGACTTTTTTACATAAATGGTGTAACTTACAGGTATTTATTCATGTAACCTCTGCAGCTGGCAGCCAGTTATCGACTACATTGACAGTAAATTTGAGGACTACCTGAACGCAGAATCTCGAGTTAACAGACGTCAGATGCCAGACAACAGAGTGCAATGTTGTTTATACTTCATTGCTCCATCAGGACATGGGTTCGTATTAGTGTGTTTTATTTTGCCTTTCTCTTTTTCATCTCAGATAAACACCAGAATTTGGCATTTTAGTTATGTAAAGTTCCAGATAGGATTTTCTTAACAGCCTGCAGATCATGCTTAATTTCAAGATGAGCTTATTTTGAGGTGACAAAAATGGGTGAGCCAGACAAGTAATAGATTAGAACGCCAGAAAACGTGATTGTCCATTTGTTGTATAACAAGAAAAATAGTATTAGAACAACTGAAAATACACAAGTGTTCGTAAGTGCTGAGTCTGTTTGTGATCTGTATGTCTGTTGTTCACATGCTCCTGCTTAAAAGGAGAAACTCGCTCACACTTCAAGCAGCAGGGTTTTTCCTTTTCACTTTTCCTTCCTCCCTTTGATTTTAACTGAAGATAGGAAGCTTCACTCATCCTTATAAGCATGCGTTAATTCACCTGGAGTGTAGTCACTTGTCTAGTGACAATTCCAGTATAGGCGTTCTGGATTTTTTTCTTTCAATTATCACAGTCTTCCACCAGTACTTTGTTATTTTAACTTGAGCAGACTTCTATCTAGTGGTGGAGAGAGAGAACTGCACTTCCGAGGTGTACTTAATAGGTATAGATTGACTGTGGCTGAAATTGATTGCTTAGCATTTTATCGTTCCATTCTAACTAATTAAATTTGTCAGAGACTCTTATGTTATCACTTCAAAACCAGAAGGCAGAGAAAATAAGTAGCCTGTTCTATTGTATGGGTAAAGTACTAAAACTTGACAGGAGCAAGGAAGGAATTCCGAGGAATATTCTCAGGCAATGAAAAATACCAGCTATTACACTCAGCTTCTGTAGCTACCATTGGAATGTTTCCAGTCTTTTTGAACTAGACAGAGACTTCTTAAAATTGGAAAGAAATATGGAGGTGTGGAGAAGGCTTTTTCTTCTGTAGACTTGCCTTTTTAAATGCTTTTTGGTTCTTGTTATACATGCACGTTTATAATGTCAGTTTTGCTCAACATGCATGTCAACTTTAAAGGCAAACACTTGAATCCTTGTTTTACCAGTGTGCAAAATCAAAATTCAATTTAAATAAAGGAAAAATGATCCATTCCTCCTGTTAATTGATCTTTTTGGGGCTAACTCAGGTTCTTCAAAACAGCATTTTTTCATCCCTCCACACTGCCCTTTTATCCATTAAAGCTTTCTAAACCAGTGGGAGGTGCAAATTGTAATGAAAAAACAAAGGTAATGCTTCAGATGAATTAAGCCTCGGTCACTAAATTTATGAAGCTAAAAGCTGGAAAAGTACATTCCTTGTACAGGAGGGGAATCATGTAAAGTTGGGCTAAGCTTGCATAGTGGTTTTTTTTTTTTCAGTTATTGGAGTAAGTGCTTGGAATTGTTGTCTAATTAAGGAAATGAACAGAGCCCAGAGAGAATTGGTGCTGCTGTTAGCATTCATTTCCTCTTTTAAGATGCTGTCTTCTCTGAAAGGACATTGCTCATTTCCTACCTGTTTTTCTGTGGTGATGCAGTCTTTGGTCATGTTTCCTGTGCAGACGGCAGCACATGTAACCTGTCAAGTTATGTACTCTACACTCTTAATGCGTGTTTGTATTTACAGTGAATTAAAGCAGTTGTAGGTGAGTTTACTTCTGTTTGTCCTTATGACTTCATGCATTTGTAAAAGCCAGATTGCTACAATTTAGAAAGAAAAAATAAATTGCAGATTAGGTCCTTCCACTTAGCTTATCCCACCATTTTAACTGGTTTCCCCATAAGCATCTGAACTGAGATAGTGAAGGGGTGGGAGGAGCCTTTCAGGTAAGTGAACGGGGTGATAACCAGCTGCAGCCTCTTTCTGCAATTCTGGGATCTCTCTGGAAAAGCTTCGTGCTGCAGTCCCCACTGTAAACTCCAGACCTGCAGCCTGAGCACTCATGTCCTCCTGAACTGTTTTGCTTTGGCAACTGCCCTTCACCCTGGCGTTGCTCCAGGTAGCTTTTTGAAATGAGGAGAGGGAAAAGCCTGGTGAAGTGAAACCATGGCCAAACCAGTGCTTGTAATCTAGATTTGTGTTAATGTCAGCTGTGTAACGGAAACAAGTTGAGAAGGTGAGAAATGTAGTGGCAGGTGGAAAATGTTCAAGTGAAGTTAAGTAGATGTTCTTTAATGTTTTCTTTATTTTTTTTTATACATGGTTTAGAGAAGTTGAATTCAAGTACCAAATGAGTCTGGTTTTAATGTTCCTAATCCTAATTTCTTTTATATAAGAAATAATCTTGTTAAATCCTTTAAGTGAATCCTTTAAGCCTAACTAAACTTGCTATAATTCTGAAGCATTAATACATAAAAATCTCAGTGGCTTTACTCTAGCAAGCAGGAGATATTGACCTCTTTGATCCATACTGATGCTTTTATATACCCATATGGAGGGTGCATTAGTTTTTATGCCACTGTCATCCACTTTTACAATGGTATTTTTGTTATACACAGCGATTTAGAGGTGAGTTGTTCCTACTTCATTTGTACACAGGCCACAGAGTTTACAATCTTCAGCAATCTAATGTGTTAAAAAAACCCCTCACAGCCCACTCTCGGGAAGAAGCAGACAAATAAACATGACTTTCAGAAACTAAAACTCCTAATGATTCACAACTATAAACTCTTACCAGACAGGATTTAAACGAGCTACCTTTGTGGGAGAGTTCTTATCACTTGCTTAAATGAGTGTAATTTCGGCTAGCAGAGGTTTCATGACTGCTAGTCATTAACTTATGACTTACTTCACTGGTATTGTACAATTCTAGGAGATTTTGTATAGCACTTCCATGTAGCCTTCTGAATTTCATTCATACGTCCATCACCCCCTAAGTCAGTGTCTTAAGAGTAGTTGTCAGGACAAATCTCAAATCATTTGTATGTTCTTGTTTAATTAATATAAATTGCAAAGCTCTAATGCTGTCTTTCAGACTTAAGCCTTTGGATATAGAGTTTATGAAACGCCTGCATGAAAAAGTAAATATCATTCCACTTATTGCCAAAGCAGACACACTTACACCTGAGGAATGCCAACAGTTTAAAAAACAGGTGAGTTGAAAGATAAGTATTTAACAACATGGGATAATTCTGTAAGTTGATCCCTACAGAAAAGGTGAGATTTAACTTCTGACATGTAAAGTTTAAGCCCTGAAGTAATGACTTGAGACAGCAAAGCTAAGTAATTTATATCTCTAGATTTAATTATATTTCTTGCTGAAATAATCTTGTTTCTGTCCTCAGGGGAAGAGGTTTCAAGTGTAGTATGATTCTTGGCAAGTGAAATAATTCACTGCTGAGATAAAAATCAGTAAGGGAGGAAGGGAGTTTTCAAGACTTAGGTGCCTAGCAGAAATTCTCTGTTTAAAATTAAAAAAAGTTTTCTGACAATACCACGGTATTATTGCTTGTATTGTGGTGTTCAGTGTTCTGTTGATGCTCTGTATTTATTAAAGATGCCTCAGGTGTTTAGATGAGAGTCAGTATACCTATTGTTCAGTCTTGGGCTGTGGTAATGCATTTTAAAGATGTTAAGATAAATCTAACATTGATACAGCGTCTTAGTTTGTAGAGTAAATTTGGTTTTAATGTCTCCAAGTTCTTTATGTCTTATTTTAACTACATAATCAAAGTCGTTTAGGCTTTGTTGTATTGTATGAGGAGGATAAGGAGGACCCAGAACCGGGCAGGACAAGGCATGAAGTTTTGTTTATTGAACTATGTCCAGTTCTAGCTTAGAAGAGCACAGGATCTGAGAAGAAGTTGATATTAAGAGATGTTGAGTGCAAAACTCTTGATTTAAGATTCTTGATTTAAGATTCTTCTGCCTTAGAGAAACTTAAGCGAGTTGCCATAGACCTGAATTCAGGTTTGGTTGCATTTTGTGATTTGGGTTTGGTTGGGTTTTTTTGATGTAAAGGGGGAAAAATGGTAGAACACAAAATATTTCTTAATATGTAAGCAGCTTTATCAATGAGTTGATGTTAAATAGTGGAGACTTTCCCAAATCAAAATTTGAAAATTAATTGGAAACTTGCATTCTTTTAAGACTGCAAATCCATGAGCCAGAAATATTCCCCAGGGCTCCGCAGCATAGCTGTCAGCTGAATGGTCCAACATTTTTCTGTTGTAAAATTCTGGAAAACTAATCAACTTGGTTTTAAAAACACCTTACAGATAAACCGAATACCAAAACAGTACAGTCTCGTTTTATATCATGCTGTCAGTTATTCTTAAATTTTCATTATTGCTTGCAAGTATTTTTCACCACAGCTAACTGCTGGAGTCAGTCCGTCAGTCACAAGCTCTGCTGAAACAGGCAGGTGCTCCTGCTTCAAGCAACTGCTGCTCAGGTGAGCTAGAAACAGAGAAACGTAGGACTGACAGCAGTAGCTGTTGTGAGAACTCAGAGCGCTGAAGTATGCCTGCAGTTATCTATTCAAATATATATTTATTCTTTTTACAGGACTTGAGACTAGTCTGAGAACTTAGGACGTATTGTATTAATTCTTACATGTGCAGGTAGAATTCCAAATCTGTTTACCCCTGCGTAGGGAATGGATGTTTGTTTTTTGCTGCTTTATGTGGATGGATAGTGCTCTGTGAGGTTCTGATCCTGTCTTCTCCTGGCTAAGGAGGCATAGTTGTGTTAATAATCCCTTGGGGTCACCTGATGGTGTTAAACGTGTGGAAATTTTGTGATGTAACTTGGTCACCTTAATGTACAAGGATCTTGTGTATCAAGTAGAAGGAGGGAGAATCAAATTGCAGCAAGACTCAGTTATTGTAGAGTATGAATTCCTCAAACAAACACGTTTTTGTTTTTAGATAATGAAAGAAATCCAAGAACACAAAATTAAAATATATGAATTTCCAGAAACAGATGACGAAGAAGAAAATAAGATTGTTAAAAAGATAAAGGTAAAGAATTTTCTTTTGAAGGACTGCTTAATGGGGACAGGGAGGAGGGTAGAGAGTGAAAACCCTTTTTTGTCATTAGTGGAGAGCCTAACAAAATTTTTGGGAGATAAAAATCGAATGTAAAGTTGTTCTAAGCAGTGTTCATCAGCAAAGACAACGAATGACACTTTTGATGACTGAAGTCCTTTAATGGCTAAAATTCAGAACGAGAGCACTAGATCACATGTATGTTTATTAAAAGATAATTTATTCAAAAAAAATCACTTTATTTGACTTTTATCTATCTGCTGCATTTTGTTCTGAGCTTTGAAAGGAGGGAAAGGTTCTATTTCGAAGGTGTATGGTGACAGAGAGCATGTGTGTTACACTTAATAGCTGTCTGACTAATTGATGTCCTGAAACCTTAACAGAGATGAATGACCAAAGAAAATCAAAAGAACTGTCAGGCTGTTGAGAGGCTTTTTCTTTGTTTACTTGTGTTTTCAGCTTTTATGTTGGTGTCCATCTTGTATATGTTTCTTGAGCCTCGCTTCTGTTTGTTCAGTAGCTTTGACAGACTGTAAGAGCTTTTAAATTTTTTTTTGTTATTGTGCACAAATGGAAGGTATTCTGGGGCTAAGCCTAAAGGAGAAGAGCAGAATAAAAGCAAGGACAAAATTCCAAAATACTTAGCTTTGCACACTGTTCCTTTCAGCTACTTGAAGCTGCTCTTGGCTCCTTTGCTGCTTGTTACGCTGGAAGGGTTTTTAGTTCAGCTGAAAGCAAGAACTTGAAGTAGGTCTTTGCCAAACCTTTGAAAATGGGGTACAGGATTCAGGCAACGTAACAGCCCTAGAAACCAGTGAGAATATGAATTAATAAATAATTAGGGTGCAACTGAGTAAATAGGAAATGGTTTGCCTGTTGCTTAGCTTACTAAGTAACAGTAATGTCTGTTTCTTAACTAGGTTTACAAAATACAAGAGCTCACGGAATTCCAGTGGGGGGTGTGTGTATATATATGTCATTAAACTAGGCAGAGGTCAGTAAACATCACTGTTCCTGCACTTGGGGTAAGCTGCATTGCAGTGTTACAGCACCAGACTAGCTTAGGTCATGTGTATAGATGACAGGGGAAATTTTGGTTTTTAAAGCAATCCTTTATCTTGTAGGACCGTTTACCTCTTGCTGTGGTAGGTAGCAATACGATCATTGAAGTCAATGGCAAGAGAGTTAGAGGAAGGCAGTACCCGTGGGGTGTTGCAGAAGGTAAGGCTTTCTTCTTTCTTTTTTTTTTTTTTTAAATTAATTTTAAACTTACTAGTCTGTATTTGAAACGCCTAATTTGGATGAGCTTTGGAAACTTATTGAGTATACCCTCTTGTTATTCTGACAGTCTTGGAACAAGGTAAAGGAAAGTTCAGCAGCATGTAACTTTGCAAGAAGATTCCTGTGAAAGCCTCACTGAGGAATAGTAAAACCTATAGTAACTTCCTGCAGTTTAAGATAAGGCTTAGATTACAATTGTTTGCTAGCATTCTTGGTTTTTTATATAAAAACTGTATTTCTTAAATTCTTTCTAGTGTATTCATATTATAATTGTTAATCTGATCAACTTGACTAGCAAAAATTCAATTTAAAATCTGTGGAAGATTCCATCCTCCGTCGTCGTCCCCCCCTCCCCCAAACATCTGAGTCTTAATTGCTGTGGTGTTGCAACAGGAAGGTACCCGGTAGTGAACTGAATACTACTGATAGGTCTTCTTGGTTGGTGTGGGTTGGTGTATTTTTATTATTCATTTCAAACTTACTCTCTACTGTTACAGAGACTTGAAGATAACTGTGTGTTCTTCTGGCAGCCATTGTTTGCACGTTAGTGCTGTTCACTTATTTCAAATGGCACATGGCATGGCTTGGATCATGCTGTGTAGTGAAACAATCACTATTCAACTGTTTTCCACGATCACTGAACTTTTTCCATGTATTAAATAATGAGATTATTTTTTTCCTCATTATTTCTGCCTTCCAAGGTCAATGGCCTATAAATTTGATGCAGTGTGAAACAGACACGCAAAAAAAGCCCTCAACCAATAAGCAGTGTACGGACCAATACTTTAAAGAGAAAAGCTGTAGCACTTTGAAGTGTCTGTCTGGCAGGAAATGAGGTTTAGCAGAAAGTACAAACCAACTGCACCAGAGAGGATCGAATGCTGTGTAAGGCTCTTGCGGTAGCATTTGGAGCTGTACGAAGTGGTGCTGCTATTCTTTGTTTTTAAACAAACTTCATAAACGTTTTACACTCGTGATTGTACAACTCTTGGAAGGGAAGAACTAGCCTAACTTAAAGGAACTTCTTTGAGTGTGTCAGCCAAGGGCAGAGTACTTGGAGATGAGGTTTTTCTGGAGTATGACTTTGTGTGCTATCTCAGTGAACTTATCAGTTTGTGTAAAACAAACGGGTAAGTTTAATCAGGAGTGCAGATACAAGATGAACGCACAAAGAAGCTTTGTTTTTCTGTAGGACTACCTGAACTTTCTCGGGTTATTTTAATACCTCATCCTTCTTTTCTTCCTCCTTCCCATGCAAATGTCCATCTTGACTTCAGGGACACACCGAAACCTGCCTCATGCCTTTTTTTGTGTGCGCTAGGAGCTTTGTGTGTTGCCTTCTCCCTCTGCACACCAGAGAGTTCTGGGGTGTTTCTCCAGTGTCATTTTGTTATCTATCAGGGAAATGTCACTCACAGCATCAGCCTCTTCTACAGCAACGGAATGACGGGCACAGTGAAATAGGAGGTGGCATCTAATGCCAGATACGTTGATGTAGTTACCTCGTTAATGCTCTCCTGCTGTTAACACACTGCTGCTTCAGCAAAGAAGGACTGGAAGAAATATCTTGTTGGGATGAATGTAGGAGGTGGGCAACATGTAAAAAGCCTTATCTCTGTGAGACACAGATTTTGGTTGGCATCTCACCAAAAACATACCTCTTTTTTTCAGTTGAAAATGGTGAACACTGTGACTTCACAATTCTGAGGAACATGTTGATAAGGTAAGTAGCTTACAGGTAACGTTAAGTTTTCTAGTATGTCTGAGAGATTGCAAAGTCATATATTGGAGAAAAAAAGGATTTGAGCTAATGAATTCGTATCAGTCCTTATAAATTTAATTGTAAACAGTATTTTACACTTGATTATATCTTGTTTAACCACTTATTTAGCAAGCAGTGGTGATGGCAATGGCTTTTTAAAATAGCTCTCTTTATTTTTGTAGCACTTCGGTACTTAGTTGTAGGCATTTTTTAAATTTTTTTTTTTTAGTTTTGTAAAAAAATAGTTCAGTCATGCAGTTGTCCAAAACAAGGCTCTGCTTTGTTGTGTTCGGTGCAGAGTCCTGTACTCACAGCAGTTCACCAAGTGACATCTGCCGTACCAACTGTCAGTTAAATTATTATGTTTGCTTTCCTCCAGGGTGATGATGGAGAATTATTAAAAGGAATCTAATGTTTGTGGCTTAGTCTTGAATTTCACGGTTAGCTTTTACAGACTTCAAAGATAGAAATTAGGAAGTTTTGACTTGTTGTTTCTTGCCCAGTATGCTTTGACGTACCTGCTACAGTGGTAATATATGTTTCCCATATCTGTTTTCCAACTACTTGCAAGTTTATCCACAGAACTGAAATTTCACAGAGATTGGTCCTGCAAGTTAATGTTTGGAATGTTGCAAACTCAAGATAGTTCGGCTCAGAATAATTAGTAGTTCTGTGACTTTGCTGTCATCAGAGCTCTAATTTAAATGGAAGAATGAGAACGTGGCAGGGAATGAGACGTTAATGGAGGGGTATAATTTAAGTCAATCTGCAAGATGCACATAGACTGATTTTATTTTTTCAGCATAGTATTTTGTATTTGTACGCTAAGCTGATAAATTACACTTATTGACAGAACTCATATGCAGGACCTGAAGGACGTCACTAACAACGTACATTATGAGAACTACAGAAGCAGAAAACTGGCAGCTGTTACATACAATGGTGTTGACAACAACAAAAACAAAGGGCAACTAACAAAGTAAGTTGTTGTTAAGGTCGTATTGCACTGCAATCTTTTTGCTCCTTTTTTTTGGTTGATTGGTTTTTGTGTATGCATGATGGATATTTTGGGTGGTTTTTTGGGAGGGTGGTGGTTTTGTTTGTGTGGATGCTCCAGTCATTTGCCTCTTCACTATATTCTGGTCTAAACATTGTATCCCTCTCATTTACTTTATGATTTGGGGGTTTTTTTCTACTTGACTAAGGTTTACACTAGTTTAACTGAACGTGTTAAATAACCTGGTTTTAGTTAGATTCAGTTAGGAAGAGGATCTTTGCTATTTCTGTTTGAGTTTTTCACTCGTACTTATTGCAGGGTTCTTTGGGGTTTTTTGCATTACTGTTTCTATTTTGGTTTATGTATTGGTTCTTTTGGCCTGAACATTCAGTACTCGGTGTCAGGGATGTTTGTGAGAAGAATGGGTTAATATTTGTTCAGAAACTTGGAAAATCCAGACCCACTACTGTAATCTTTGAAATGCTGCCCTGGCAGCTTCTATGGTTGCTTATCATGGCAGGGAAATTATTGCAACATCGTTATCTTTTGTGAGAGGACAGTTGCAATGCAGGGGTTGTAGTTTTTTGTTGCTAGTTGGTTTGGGCTTGTGGTTTTGGATTTTTTTTGTGTGTGTTTTTCTTTTTTTAACCATCTGACAGCAAGTTTTTTGCCAACGTGATGTGGTTCTTGAAAGATTTAAAAGTAGGCTCTGATGTGTTCTGCGTTGTATAATGCTATTTGAGAGTAGCTACACTTACGTTTAAGTATTTTTCCTGCTCTGCATCAGCAATATATGTAGCAATGATAATTAGTGATTAATTAATAATTAGTGATACTCTCTTTTTTCTATTTGAGCTATATTTAAATACAAATTTCTCAACCAAAGTATAGGGTACAATTCAGTTCAGTTAATGATATGCCAAATTACAGCTGTTTTTTCTGGAAAAGATCCATGAAATTGGGTGGAAATATCTGCTATTCTCCTCTAAACGACAGCTACAAAACCATTTTTATTTAAAGGAGTGTCTGTTCTACACTGTGTTACTACTTTGAAAGCGACTGTGAGGGAATGATTTGAGTGGACATGATTTAGCTTCACCTGGTGCGAGCCTACACGAGACTTCTCTGCTCAGCCCTGACAAAAAATAGATTAGTATATATCAATTATATGAACTCTTCAAAAGTGTCCACAAGTTTACGTAAAGTTTGTACTGAGATCATATCTTAAAAAGAAAAGGTTGTAAATATGTGTGTCCATAACACAGTGGTTACTTCTCACTGTTGTCTTTGTTGCCATCACATTACACCTAACTTGTGAATGCATATAACAGTATATTAGAAAAATTACTTTTTGCTGTACTATTACTAGCTATTGCTATAGTGAAAAGTGAAACTTCTTCACTGTAATTTTGGATATAAGAGAAAGTTGTTTCAATCTTATTGTTTGTGTCATTTAGTACTATTTGTTATACCTTTCCAAACCTTAGTATCATTTGAAAAATCTTAATTTTAGCAGTAACACTTTGAGTTTTTGGTTTATGCCTGCTTAGATTTGTGTTAGACTGCACCCACAAACTTAGTCTTTCACCTAATCCAAGTAAGGATTGGTTATTCTGTGCTTTTCTTAAAACAAATAACACTGATTGTTTTTTTATATGTTTTTTATTCCCATGTTGCAAATGTAAGAAGGTGCATTTTTGTAGAAACGCATCTCCCGAAAGGTTTCAAAGCTCTTTTTGTGTCCTTCATTTTCCCTGCCAGCCTCAGTCCATTGCTGGTAGCATTGCTGAGATTTCCTTTTGAGCTAGAGTTTATACTAAGAGGATCTGGAATCACTCTGCTTTCTGAAGCATCCTGACATTTTCATCTCCTGCCATCTCAGATCACTGTGCTGTCCCACCTGGATATTTCTAGGTGAAAAGTGCCTTTTTGGAACAATTTTCTCCGTAAGAAATCTGTCCCTCAGAACGCTGCAGTACTGCAGCTTGGAGGTGAATAAATACAACTGATGCTCTTAGCTATCAGGTTTTGTTTTTTTGAAGAGAAGAAACAAGTTGTGACCATTTTTCTGATTCAGCCAGCTGAGATGGCAAGATCTATTGCCAACTTAAATATTGCAAACCTTTCCTTAGAGTTAGTTCCTCCAAACATTCGGGCAAGTTAATAAGTAAAGAAGTAAGATTCTTGAATACATATACTAATTCTGAAGCAGCTGAGGCTATTCTTGTCTTGTTACCTTATCCATGTGGTGAGCTGCAGCACCATTTTTAAGCTTTAATGGGCTTCTTTTGGCTTCAGTGTGTAATTTTGTAATTTTGAAGCAGCATAGAAGGAATTTTCCTAATAACTGTGTCTTCCTGGAAACAAAAGAAACAAGACCAGATATTAACAATTTATCTGTGCATCCCCTTGGGAAATTTTATGGTTGCCCTTCTGGAAGAAGTGCCTGTGTCTCAAAGTGGAGCAATATTTGACTTGTGCTCAGGAAAGCTGATGCTTTCGTGGGAGACACATCCTATATCTATATGTGAGAATGGAGACATGCTCTGATGCTATCTGGTGGTATGACATAGAGGCTGTTAAATGCAGATAAAACCAACCTCTGGCTCTGGAAACTTCTAAGCTGCTCTCCTTTTGTAAGCTGGGAGGGGGGATGTAGGAGAAGAGAAACATGCCATGACCCGTACGCTTTTCCCAAAGTATCTCCAACTGGCAGCTGTTGGAGGCTGGATCGACCTTTTGTACCTTTCGGACAGCTGTATTTTTATGATCTTAGCAGATCTTTGTTTTCCAGGCAACTGTTAACATATTTCCTTGAACAGAAATGCAAATGTGAAAGCAAATAGAAGTATGTGCTACAAGTCTTAACAATGCCATGCCGATGGATTGAAGCAGTTTCTTCTGTCTAGCTGATAATTTTCCCTCTTCTTTTTTTCTTCTTCTTTAATTTGGTGAAACTCTAATGGACTGTTCTACAAGTAACTTGTTGACCTAAGAGCAATCAAAGCATGTACTTTCCATGATTATGTAGCCTTTCCGTATGTTAGGTTTAGTGTCAGATTTCTTCAAATTTTCAACACCATCCCAACCATTAAAAAAATAAAATAAAATGTCAAGATTGATCTTCGCAGGTAATTTATAATTTCACATGTGTACTGTGGGATGTGAGAATTGGCATTTGCACTGAAATTTAAATTTCTTTTTAGAAAACTTTTCAGTTTGCTGTATGAAGCTGCTACCTTCAGTGGGCTGGAAAGCAAAACCTTATTTTATTGGAAGTCCTATTGCACACAGTAAAAGATGAGCCTTACCCTTCTGCTGAGCTCTTCCATAACCTGTCACACAGGGTAACAAAATACATGTGTAGGTCCTTCTAACCGCTTAGCTCGGACTACTTCTAACTCCTGTTGCCTATTTTCCTACTGAATTTGGTGAAATGCTTCTAACGTTATCAAGCCCGTCTTGCTCTATGGTGAGACTTAATAGCATAATCTTATTTTCAGGCTGGTTTTTCCCCCTTTCTAACACAAGGCTGTGCTGGGGCTGGTGGCCAAGCCTCCTCCAGAGCTGAGCTCAGCCGCTGGTGAGACCTCTGCTGGCCATGGGTGCTCCTCTTGTAGCACCAGGACACTCCTGGGGGGTTCATACCATGACCCTCAGCTAGGTGTGACAATTTTTCAATGAATGGATAAAGCCTCGACACGGCATTGGGTTTCCAAAAAACGTGCTCAGAGTGAGTGTTTTTTCATGGCGCTAAAATATTTAAAATAATTTTAAAAGCATTGCATATTTGAGGGAAGCTGTTCCTGAAAGTATCTGCACATCAAACCTGAATTTATATTTACATGGTGTAGTGATTTACTAACTGAATTTGAAATAAAGATAACAAGCTTTAACAGTCTTTCTTTTTAATGTGAAAAATTTACTTTTGGGGGAGCACATAATTAGCTCTAGGAATCTATTAATAATGAGTTTACTTTTTTAATTATTGCTTTTTGGTTCTGTGGTTTTATTTAAGCATGCTAAGCTAAGCCTCTGTATTTTTTGTTTTTTAGATTTGACACAGTTGAAGGCATGTAAGTGGTCATTTAAATTTTTCAAAAAAACTTAAAGACAAAAATTTTATAAACACAAAAAAGATTTCACTGTTTAATGCTTCCAATTTAAAACAATTTCCTGTTATCCCGCTTTTTGCATTTTTTTTTTTCTTTCTTCCTAGCAGTTTTTTTTGTTGTTCTAAAGCTGTGCTAATGTAAACTTCAGGAATTTATAAATACTTTCAGTGACAAATATCTCTGTAAAAACCCATCCTCTTTAGAAAACTTTTGGCTAAGCCTCAAGACAAATTTGGTCAAATTTCAACAATGAGTAGAAGTGCATAAATTATAAAATTCCTCCAGTTTCGATCCATAGCTCCATCACCTTTATATAGATGCTTATAAAGAGTTGGTCAAATTTTTTGTCCTTATCTGTAAATTTACAACTCTTCATTGAATTGGGGAATTAGTTACTTTAATCTTTTCTGACCATGGTTTTACCTTATTACTGGCTCGCAGAGGTTCCACTTTGTGCATATCTAGAATAATTTTTGATTTTTGCAGATTAACTTAGAGGGTTGTTTTAACATATATCCTGTTAAATCAGTTAAATGTTGTACATCTTCGTTAATTTTTTTGTTGGTTTTTTTTCATTGAGCTCTTTTTTGTTTGTTTGTTTAAGTCCCTTGTACAGTTTTATCCTGAAGTACAGGATGATGTGCTTTTGACCCACGTCAAGACCAAAACAAACCAGTTGTGACCTGTGCTGTAAAGCTCTCAGCTGTACATGCTCCTTTGTTAGTTTATCAGATTTTCTGCGCAGACTGATTTTTTTACACTTTCTCAAATCCAGCTCGTGTGACGTCCCCATTAGGTTATTAGGTTGTCAATAGAGGGACGGTTCTGCTCCCATTTCCAGTCTGTAGAAACTGCAGCAATGATTACTCGGTATTCAGATCTACTTCCTAAGCCCAATTTTTGAAGAGCAGATACATTTGAGACCTTTACACTTCTGAAAGGTAACAACAAGAAAAGAGTCTTTTTGACAGCTGGTTGGCCTCTACAAGCACTGCTACTCACCTCTTCTTTGTTTCCTTCTCATTTTTCTGTATTGTTATACTTCACCTGTGTTTAACAATTTTTTTCCCCTTGACAAAAATTGGATCAATTGGCCTTTAGAAGGGCAAAAATAAACATTAGACTGAGGATCAATTCCAGTTCCAGATACATTATACAGCATTTTACTCACCAATCCAGGTTTTGCTACTGTTTAGTTTCAATGTAATTTGGGGTTTTTTAAAAAGGAAATGAAATTTTCTTCCCCCTCATCCCCACCACCAATTGTCACCTTTAAAATACTGCTATTTGAGGTAAAAGCTCACATGGCCTTGAGTTCATACGGACCTTGATTACTTTCAGTGTGGCTAGTTGGTGAAAATGGGCAAGCAGAAAGGATAAAATGAACCACTGGTAGTCAAACCAGATGTTTGGTACACAACCTCCATTCCTCTAAGAACAAGACAAATTCTGAAGCAAAATAAATGTTACTAGTCATGTTTCAATCATCATTAAAAGTCAGTCAGTTCTTTTCTCCCTTCAGAATGTTTTTTCTGCATGATTTGAATCAGAACAGGGCTTTTTGATGTGGGATTTTTAGTGTTGTTGGTTTTTTTTAAGAATTGAAAAAAGCAAAAATATAAGTTTCGATAGGGCTTAGGCTTGCCACCTTTATTTTACAATTTGCTAACCTCAGTGGCTCTTGCATGCATTACAGCAGATATCCTCTGATGGTTGATTCTAACAGTTCCAAATATATTCAGCTCTACCTCATTTTCACCAACACGATAGTTAAAACTTTGTCATTTTAAGCTGTACACACTCAAAACTGAAACAAGAGGCCAGTGATTTGTTTTAGTTGCTCTTTGTTGAATGGCAGAAAAGTCTTACAAGACTGCATGTTGCAATCGTCACTAGAACAAAATCTTCCTGGTTTATTGTGTATTTAATTTGCTATTTAAAACCTGTATCACCATGACATGGATAGCAGGCTTATACAGCTTTAAAAATTCAATAGGAACCAGGAAAGCAGTTACCATAAAGCATGTAGAAAAATAAACCATAATGCATGTTATTTTTATGCATTCAAGTTTATTAATAGCTTTCTAAAAGAAAATCTTCCAGCTAACACTTTCATGAAATACTGATGTTCAGTTGCCCAAACCCTCTTTTCCAAAGTTCCTCTCTCTTCAGGAGTGTGACCACAGCAGCACTCAACACAGTTCTCATGTTAACTTACTCTTGGGCTCGCTTTGAACAGTGAAGATTTAGAGAGGAATTGGGACTTTTGTCTTCAGCGCTCTTAATTTTTATTATGGTCATTAATTTTTATATGTATTTGAATGGGAAAGAAAAAGATGCCTGAAGATGCTTGGAAGATGCTACTTTTTTTTGATGTAATGTTGATTTCCTCTTTTACTGTGACTAGGTTCTACTAAACAAAGAAAGTCAAGAGTTTCTGTTAACTTAAATGTAATGTAAATCAGTCGTGGGGACGGAAAGGATAGTGTATGAAATGTCTTTTTGAGGAAAGTTTAACTAAACAACTAATGTCATAATGCCAATTGAATTTAAGCTAGCAGTGCAAACAGCGATGTTGTTTATCTTAATGCTTCAGCATTTTTCTTGGTTTTTTTTTTTTTACAGATGCCCTAATGTAACAGGCAGGGAAAAAGGTTCTTACTGGCTAACTTCTTCTTCTGGGTTTGTGACAGGAGCCCATTGGCACAGATGGAGGAGGAAAGGAGGGAGCATGTAGCCAAAATGAAAAAAATGGAAATGGAAATGGAACAGGTGTTTGAGATGAAAGTCAAAGAAAAAGTTCAGAAACTGAAGGACTCAGAAGCTGAGGTAATCAAAATGTCTTAAACCCCGATATGCCTGAGGCTGGACTAGTGTGGAGATGTGGCACTTTTTGACGAGACTTTGCAGCATGACCTCTGTCTAGGAACTGATTCTGTGGTCAGATTTTATGTTTAAAGATAACTTGGTTATTCTTTCTCAGCTCCTTGTCTTCGCCAACATGGTTTAAGCTCAAACTTTAAAAGTAATTTCACTATTTCTATGCATTCTCCTTTTATTTTCAAATTATACTCCTTAACTTTCTTACTACCCTCTTTTTCTCCCTCTTCTTTGGAATATTTTATGCTTGTCTTCTTCCATGTGCTTTTAAAAATTCTTGAGAATTCTATGGTTTACATAAGCTAATGTAGTAATGATAATTTGCTTTGCGTATTATAGAAGCGTTTCAGGAACTGTTTATGATGTCTGTTAAGAAATTGTCTAAATGAGAATTACTAGGCTAAGACAGAGGCAGGATTTTGTTGTTATCAGTGATACGGTGTCATTTGAACATATATGATTTTAAGGGATACTTAATTTCTGTCATCTCCAGGTGAAAGTTCTCATAGTGAAACTATTTTTATGGGCTTCAATCATCTCCTGAAACGATCATTTTAAAAGACTGTTGTAAAATTAAGCTTAAGTAGAAAATTAGTATTAACTTTTTAGAAGGCAACTTCTCACAAGAAGCCTAATGGAGACGTTCAAAACTGTCAGAGTTCCTAAAGAAAGTTTGGCCCCAAATTTGAGGGGAAAGTGAGGAAACTTGGACGGGTTGTTGAAGTACTTGGCACCCTGGGTATTGTAAGGAGCCAAGGCATGATCGGAGGGAAAAATACATTGACCTAGATTTATTTTTTTTCTCTTTTGGAGAAGTGAATAGGTAAATGCTAGGATGCCCCCAGTGAGCAATTTGAGGATTGCAAAGCCTGATGATGTTTTATCTGGGTCACCACAGGGTTCATCCTTCCTTAGTTTTTGTCTCAACCCTTTTTGAACCCATTTATACTTCTGGCCTCCACATTCTCCTTGTTACATGAAAAACTTTCATTTTTGTTTTTCCATGTAATCCGTCATGACTTGAAGCGAGTGCATCCTGTGATAACAGTTTTTAAATGTTCAGGCAATTCATTAATTTTCTTCTTCACCATTCATGGCTTCTTAAAGTTCTGGTTTATTTCTCTAAAAGTAGAAAAGTAGGCAATAGATAGTGCTGAGTATAAAGCATTTAAAAAGGAGTTTGAAGTTTATTTAACTCCATTCAAAAACAACGTTACATCATACAAAAGGAATCACTTTTGCGGACAGCATCGCCGTTCTCACATCACATTTGATTGTCAGTCTGTCCTCTTAACTTGCAGGAGAGACTTCTTATACTGTCCTGGCAGTATAGACAATTTGTGTCAATTACATCAATAATAATTCATTTAATCAGTTAATAAATTAACCCACTTAATATTCTCCAAAGTAGATCCTTAATGTAGTTAATACTACAGGGTGAAAGAAATGTTTGGGTTTTTTTCCCCACACAAATTCAAAGATGCTGCTAATTTACACATTACTGATATTCAGGTGCTTTGCAATCTCCTCCTAAACATCTGCATCATATATCAGAATATTTTTGAATTCACTCTAGTTTGCCACACATAACTGCTTATAACTCCTATTTGCAACTCATGTTCTTGGCAATACCTGTAACATTTTGGTCTAAGAGACTTCTTTTGGCCTGAGAGTTACCTTCTCTGGAGAGAGAATACAATATTTTATTTTCTTGCATTACTGTAATTGCTTTTGTTCGTTACTGTGGCTCCAAAAGTCGCTGTGCTTTCTGTGTTTACTGACTCTGCTTGTAACTCTTTCTATAGCTGCAGCGACGCCATGAGCAAATGAAAAAGAATTTGGAGGCGCAACACAAAGAATTAGAGGAAAAGCGTCGCCAGTTTGAGGACGAGAAAGCAAACTGGGAAGCTCAACAGCGTATTTTGGAACAACAGAATTCTTCCAGGTAAATTGAAGTCTTGGCCTGTGGTTCAACAGTAAATGCTTTGTAGCTTTGCATTGTATTGCAACCAGTAAAATTTTATAAAATACATAATATATATACATTAGTGATGTAAAAATAAAAAAGGTGACAGCGTGTATGCATTATTTAACAAACTTTTTTTTCCGATATCGTTTTAGAACCTTGGAAAAGAATAAGAAGAAAGGGAAGATATTTTAAATACGTCATTTTGACCACCAGTTATGTATTAGTTGCCAATATGCCAGCCTGGACATCAGTGTGTGTTGGATCCGTTTGACCAATTTTGCACCAGTTGTATCCATAGTAATGGATTTAACAGCATGACAAATTTTTGTTAATTTTCATGGGGAATGAGATGCCTTGAAATTGTCTAGGGTGTTGTGTACTTGGAAAAATAACAGCTCTAAGTACTTTTTTTTAAAAAAAAACCATGTTGTTTTAATGCAAAAGAAAACATTTTACTGTTGTACAATCATGTTCTGGTGGTTTGACGGTTTACACGATATTAAAAATGCAAGGACTCTAGACGGTTTTTAGTGAGGATAAATTGCCATAATATGATGCAAACGATGCTTCTCTATTATTATAATACAAGAATTCCATTCAGTGCAGCGTATACAATAATGTAATTTAGTCTAACACAGTCGACCCTATTTTTGACACTTCCATTGTTTAAAAGTACACATGGAAAAACAAGAGTTGTAGGCTACAGTGCACCTAAGCTTTTTATAACAACCCTTTTATGTTTTGGATTCTTTAAATATATGCTATTCTCATTTAGTAACTTCTTAGGCAGAAGGATCTCATTACTGCTTCATTTTTTTTTTTTTGTAATAACATTTAATTTAGATATTTTTCCATATATTGACCTTCCTAAATAGAATATAGCTTCTTTCATATGGTAGGAACCAGTGAGTAAAACTTTCCTTTAACTCCCTTTTTACATTTTATGGTAAGTAGCAGGAAAACGCATTTATAGGTCATTTCTAGGCAAAATTGTGGAGTTAACTACCAACCTGTTTCTACCTGTGTGCAGTCTTTATTTTACTAGAAATGGGAATATGGCCTCAAGAAAAACATCACCATTTTGCATTTAGCTGTATTCATATACTGCATTTCTGTATTTTTGTTTGTATTGTAAAAAGTCACATAATAAACAATGTTGTGATGTAACATGCTGCTGTGTCTGAGATTTTGAAGGAGTTAAACAGCCTAGTACTTCCCTGAGAAATATCTGAACTTTCTCTCTTCTGTCCAGACTCGATTGGCCCACATCTTTGATTTGTCCAAGGAATTAGTTTAAGGTTTAGGAGGTGCCTGTGTGTTGTGAAATTGTTAGAAAAATCCCGTTTTCTGGATTTCTGTGCCTTGAACCAGCAAGACGAGGGTCTGTCTTGCCCAGGAGAGGGCACCAAGCGCCTGCACATGCTGAGCTGCGTCCCGCTGACTCCAGTCAGGCTGATCTCACCATCTCTTATGCTTTCTGTAAGCTTTTCTGCGCATCTAGTGAGGTGGTTGTGTAACAGCACGTTTACAGCCCCTTCAGGTACCAATAAATGTCAGTTCTAATAAATATAGTAGCCAGGAACGCTATAAGTTGTTAAAAAATTGATGGGGATGTTGCCTGTCAAACAATGAAGAGCGTATCTCTTTTTGCAGATGTCCCTGGTATTACTCCTACTTTCACTCTGAATCTGTTCATTCTTCTTTTACTTGAGTTATACTTACCAGTTATGATCTCGTTCATTCAGCTAGCTTCCCAAAGGAACGAAGGCATTTTCCATAGTCCATATAAAGGCCTCATTATAACTTGTTTCAAATGTACTGCCTCTCTCTTTGGAGAAGACATTGATTATCAGTAAGTAGACACAGCTTTCCTTTTTGAGTAAACCAAACTGCAAAATCTGATCTTTTAATATGTCGCAGGGGATGTATGTTGCCCCTCATCCCCTCAGGTTTCAATTTAATTCAATAAATTCAATAATGTAAAGAACAGGCAAGAGTTACCGTCTAGGACAGAAGCTGCAGATTCTGAATTGCTTTTAGGATGCATCAAAACTCAGGATATGCTGTCTCCTGGATATGCCTGTGCTTTAGCTTTCCTTTTTGCTCTGAAATGGGGATCCCCATTATCAGGAAACTTGTTTTAATTATTGCTTGTCTTCTTTCTCCCCACTCCTATTCTCTGTCTCCCCACACACACACACACACACATGCTCAGGATAATCAGAAACTGGTGTAAGTTCTTCTTACATCTTCTGTGTGAGAGCACATATAAGTTCTATAATGTAGCATTTGTATTTGAAAGAAAATTTAGAGCATATAGAAATAGAGTGTTCCAAGTTGTGAAATGGAGCACAGTTGTTTTGGGAAGACTTGTCACCTCTTAAGTTGTTTCTTAAATGATCTGGCTTTTTAAGGTAAGTTTGATCTGCACCAGAAAAGTACAAGCTTGCCAAAAATATGAATTCTTTCTCAGACCTACTGCACTCTCTAGTTGGGAGGTATTTTTAAAAAAATAATTCTGTGAAACTGCCTGCTCTGAGAGGTATTAAAGAGCAGTTATCATAGAATCATAGAATTGTCTGGGTTGCAAGGGACCTGAAAGATCATCTAGTTCCAACCCCCCTGCCTTGGGCAGGGACATCACCCACTAGATCAGGTTGCTCAGAGCTGCATCCAACCTGGCCTTAAAAACTTCCAGGGATGGGGCTTCCACCACCTCTCTGGGCAACCTGTGCCAGTCTCACCATCCTCAGGGTGAAGAACTTCTTCTTAATGTCTAATCAGAATCTACCTGTTTCTAGCTTTGCTCCATTCCCTCTAGTCCTGTCACTACCTGACAGCCTAAAAAGCCCCTCACCAGATTTCCTGTAGGCCCCCTTGAGATACTGGAAGGCCACAATAAGGTCTCCTCGGAGCCTTCTTTTCTGCAGACTGAACAGCCCCAACTCTCTCAGTCTGTCTTCATAGGGGAGGTTCTCCAGCCCTCTGATCATCCTCATGGCCCTTCTTTGGACACGTTCCAGCACGTCCAGATCTTTCTTGTAATGGGTGCTCCAGAACTGGACGCAGTACTCCAGGTGGGGCCTCAGGAGAGTGGAGTAGAGGAGGAGAATCACTTCCCTTGACCTGCTCGCGATGCTTCTCTTGATGCAGCCCAGGACACAACTGGCTTTCTGGGCTGCAAGTGCACACTGGTGGCTCATGTTGAGCTCTCATCCACCAGCACCCCCAATTCCTTTTCTTCAGGGCTGCTCTCAAGCCAGTCACTGCCCAGTCTATAGTGGTGCCTGGGATTGCCCGGACCCAGATGGAGGACCTTGCACTTGGTCTTGTTGAACTTCAAGAGGTTGGCATGGGCCCACCTCTCCAGTCTGTCCAGGTCCCTCTGGAAAGTTCTGTGCATCTGCTCCATATTTCTATAGCAGTGATTGTTAGAATAATAATAGTGTAGTCTTCAGACACTCATGAGGCTGAAAATCTTGCTACTCTTTTAAGATTGCAGCTCAGCTTACAGTGGGTTCTCTGAAAGAGGTAGTGAGGAAGGGAAAATAATCCTGGTACTGCAGATGGCCCTGTTGAATGTGCAACTGCACTATCCAATACGCTTATATGGGTGTGTGGATATATTAACTTTTATAGAGAGGTAGAGATAATAATGCATCTCTGTGTATGAAAAAGTGAATGAAGACTGCAAACTCAGGACTATCTTCCGATGTAAAATGCATTCCCATATCGGGTTGCTTGTCTAGCTGACCGCAATTAAGGTATTTGGATGCTGTTTCCAGCCTAAATCACAAAGGGCCAAAGTTTTGATGGAGTAGTGGTGCATAGCACTTCCAGTTCTCGCTGCAGTTTTCCCAGTGGTAGTTGGTGACCAGCTGGTGCCCATTCTGACTCCTCAAAAAGCCACATGTTGGACCTCTTGAGTTCAGGTGACCTTGTGTCACCAGAGAATTCCTCATGGTCAGGCGGTTCAAGCAATATCAAAACTGTTCCTTGATTTGGCATGCTAGATAGTGAGGCAATCTACAACTCTCCTTCATAATTTCCAAAGTAAGCATAAAGAAGAGATTCTTAATTGTTTGAGGTTTGATTTTGCCTTCATTGATCCAAGAAACACCTCAAGCTGATTTAAATGTAAGTGGCTTAAAATATTACTTTCAAAGGTTTCAATACAAATCCATCAATATGGAAATCAAGAATTGGGCTGGATTACCAGTTTGTGTTTTGGAAGTGTAGCTGAAACTGCAGAGCAAACTGGTATATCAAGGGTTCATCTTGCTATTTGGGCAGTGTTCTCAAGTGTCGCTTGTCTCTGGGTGGTGAGGTCAGGCTGTGTGAGGTGCCCAAGGTAAGGATAAGCTTCTCCCTGAGGACTAGCTGCTCAGGTTGCTCATGCGTACAGTTCATGGGTTTCTCAGCAGCTTAACCTTAACATTTACAAGCTTCTCTTAACACAGTTTACGTTTCTCCCCTGCCAACATCTCCATTTCCTGACCTTGCACACTTTAAGGCTCAGCAAAGGCAGTTATTCCTTTCTCCACCACCCATACTCAACTCATCCCATTTTCTGTTGAGTATCCTGCTCTGCCTGGTGGCATTGGTGACCAGCCGTCATGACAACCTGCCCCCTAACACCAGGATCTTCTGCGTCACTCTCCCTGAAATGAGCTGCCCATGCCAGCGCCTTCAGGAACAGAGCATTTCTGAGGCTTTGCGCTGTGGTGTGGTTTTACTCATCCCTTCCTTCTCCCAGGAACTGCTCAGCTGTTGCTCTTGGCAGCTTCCTTTGCTTCTAACGAGTCACAAATGTTCATCTTTAGAAATGTGTGCTAGATCCTGGTGAAAATGACAGAGGGTCTTCTTCCAGAGGGTGCGAATGGGATTCTTCCCCCATGCCCGGAGCTAACCACCTGCTAACGGTTCCCATCCTCCTGTGTGGTTGATGAAAGTTATTCCTTGTCTTTTGGCTAAAGGCAGCGGGGAGAAATTGCAACAAACAGAAAATCCTTCCCTTCCTCTGGTCACCAGGATATACGGCCATGAGACAGGATTTCAAGCAATACGATGAGAAGAAACTGCTGACTGACACAGGAAAATAAATAGAAATATTTATTTGTCCCCTTATGACTGGGAAGGCAGCTCTACTTCTCTTTCTGTAATAGATCACTTCCGCGCTGTCATCCTGAGAGGTCTCCGAGGCAGCCAATCACTTGCTTTGTGCAGGCAGAGCAATTTTGGCTTGCCCTGGGAGAGCTAGACTACATAAGTCAAGATAAAACTTGCAGTTTTGCTTTACTAAAGGAATATTATTCTTTGGACTTCTCTGATTTCCCCCTTTGCCCTCCCATCCCCTTAGTCTGCTAGCTATAACCTTCATGGAAGACAGTGAAAGGAAATGGAAAAAGCAATCATGTCACAGTGACCGAGGCAGATTTTGGTATTTTACCAAGATTACTGAGGGGCAAGAGAAATCACTTTTCTGCTCTCAAGAGCTTTTAACTTAGATACCTTGAGAATAATTTCCTCCTCTCCATTTGGAGCTGCTGAATCCCTTCTCTCCAGACTTGACTCATCCATATGGTTCTCATAAGGCGAGCGCAGTGGTGAAATTTTGAAATCTTTGCTGATTTGAACTTCGCTTATGCCTGTGGAGAGGTTGCTAAAATTCAGAAACAGTCAGCAAAAGCTGCCCTGGTCTGTGGGCTTTAGCAAAGATGCATTGCAGCAATGTGAGAACACCAGCGTGCCACTAGTTCCTCACCAAGCAACAGACTTTGCTTTCATAAGATCATAGAATGGCCGAGGTTGGAAGGGACCCTAGAGATCATTTAATCCAACCTCCCTGTCATGGGCAGGGAAACAATTTGTTCTCCACTGCCAACTTTGTTGGCACTTTGTTATGTGCCGAGTCTGAGAATTGTGCTGACAGGGCTTAGAGAACTTGAGAAAGCCACCTAAATTGTAGTTGCCTTCAGTTTCCTATCTGAAAAACAAGTTCTGGTCTCCCTGCATCTGAGGGATGGAGGCAGGGGCACGAGCCTCAAATCAATAATTGAAATTGAATCAGTGATTCCCAAGACTTTACATCTTCATTCCTGGGCACCAAACCTATGGATGGATGTCGCAGAGTCACCACGGGCTGTCCCTTCCCAGCCATGGCCCTGGTCCGGCTGCTCAACCCCATCCCCAGCTCTGTTCTGCCGTCCCCTCCCCGTGTTACGATCGCATCCTCAGCGGAATTAATAACTTTTCCACTGGGTGGGAACAGCAATCCCAGCACTGCTGCTTCAGCAGCTCTGCCTGCAGAGCAACCAGGGCTAGTTTTACTTCATTTCTCTCTGACTGCTCAGCCACGATCTCTTGGAAACGTGGACCTTTTTTTATTTAATCCTGTACAAAGAGCTTGTACACCGTAATCCTTGGTGCTAGGACCTAATTCATTGAATTGCAAATAAGGGCAGTGGTTCAACACCTGATCCTAGTGTGTTTAGGCTATGCACTTTTCACAGTTCTTTAAAATCATTTTAAAATTGCCGTCTGCCTTGAATTTGCTTTTGGATGCCCAAGATCTGGCCAGCCATGATCCTAACCGTCCCTGAAAATTTGCACCTCGCACTACGAGGCCTCAGGGAAGAAGTGGCAGCTTGAGTAAGTATGTACGTAGCAGGGCTCCTCTGAAGGCTTTGCAATGGATGGTTGCTTGCTGTGGTAGCCCACCTGATTTGCAAACCTGATTATGGTGAAGAAACTGCAGAGAAGGGAGTGTTTTTGTGATATGTTTTGTTTGCCAGCAGTACAGTGGAAGAGGAGTTGTTGACACCAGAGTTACAAGCACAAAAAATCAGCTGTTAGTTCCTGGAACGTGTGGTATTACCCTTCTTTCTGCCCACCCCAACGAGACTTTATTGGGCTAAAAAACAGTTCAAACCCCGGAAACGGCACGAACTCTGGGAAACTAATGTCTATCCGAATTTAAGCAGCAGGTGGCAACATCCTCTGCCTAATGAAATTCCACTTACAGTTTCGTGAAGAGTTTATTTTTTCTTCTTTCTGAGCACGAGGAAACCCCAGTCCTTGTTTGCAGCCTCTGCCTTTCACAGGAGTGCCTTGTCAGTGCCTCCAAAGGAAAGTCTTTACAAGTACGGCGAGGAAGCATCTCGAATTTAGTGTTGTGATTCCCGTTTTCGAAAAGGTGTTGTTTCTGGTTTCTCTCTCCAGTTGGTCAAATGGTTTTCACCAAGCACAACCTGAAATGAGTTAGTGGTGTGTAAGGGTGTACAAATGTACTGACAAACACTTTTCCAATGTGGTCCTGTAGTAGGTTTGGGAAATATGCAGGAAAAAAGCTTTCCCTGAATTCCAGGATGTGCATGAGCCTGTGTTTTATCTTTCTCAAACCAACAATTTTGAAAAACATCTCTACTTACCCATTCCCAGCATTTCCCTGCAGGGCAGCTTGGTGACCTCCAGGACTTTTCTCCTCATCATCCTGCCTTTGTTTCCCCAGTCTTCTCCTTGCCTTCTCCATGTCCATGCCCTGCTCCTCCAGCCCTGGCCTCTCCCCCTCCAGCGACTGATGTGTCTGGGAGAAAGGACCGCACAGAGCTGCCTCCTTCCCACCCATCCCACTCTTCTCTACCTCCCCATTGTTCCCATCTGCTTTTTCCACCTGCTGGGCACAAGGACTTCTCCAGTGCCCCATCTGAGACTGGTTCTGGTCTGCAGGGAGGGGTGCCCTCATGCTGTAGACGAGGCACAGCACCAGAGCGCTAGTCCCATGCATTTGGGATGCATCTGAACGCAAGCTGAGTATTTATCCTGGATGAATTTTTAAAGCATGACTGCGTGTCTTGCTCATGTTGCCTTTAATGGTGCATTGGGTTTCTTGTTTAAAGAACAGCTGCTGTCATTCTTTCTGGCTCCCACCACTAAATCTCAGCATCCTCCTGAAGTCTTGGGAGAGCCAGATTTCAAATCCCTGAGTAGCTGCTTATGGCAAAGGAGACGAGCTGCTGCAGAGCATGGTGAGAAATCTACATAGTGAGGTTGAGCTCCATTAAAAAAAGGAGAAAAATATCCTGTACAAAATATATTCTGAAAAGTCATCTTGTTTGGGTCATTGATGGATAATGTTGAGGTAAGGTCACATCATTTTAAATGTGGAGGAACTAACAAAATAAGGGAGCCTGTTATGGAGAAAGAAGCAGCCAGAAAATTGTCAGATCACAAGATTTTGTTACAACAAAAGATCATCTCTGTAGCTTGCAGACAGTAAATACTAGCCCAGAAATTCCTGGAAATTATGGAAGAGACACACATGATTTAAAAGATGCTAGAATATTTCTGTCCGTAAAGCCAGATGGTCAACAGTAGATGCCTGAAAGCCTGTGGGATTTCATTTGATACGAGCAAGGAGGTCAGTTTATTAAGTCACAAAGGGATTACAAGTGGTGGGTAATAGGCATGCTTCTACTTTCATCTTCTTCTCTTGTCATTCTGGCATGTGATTCACATTGCTCTTTGATCAGTTTTTCATTAGCCTGAAACTCTTCCTTTTAAAATATGCTCATACCATTAACATTGTTGTTTCTAAATACCAATTTAAAGTGTCTTTCGGCCTTTCCATCTACAAGGACAACCCCCATCCATGTGAAGTTATGGAAATGCAGCTGCATGGAGAAAGCATGCAAACAAACCGTCCCATTTACTAAGAAATTCAATTTTCCATTGCCAGAAAAGGCGAGAGCTTAACACCTGCTGCTTCCTGCTTGATGATTTCAGTTCCTCTTCCATGTGCTCTTCCTGCACCAGAATTTGTAATCCATGGTCCTGGCTGGATGCATTGGCCCCATTTCAAAGAATTATAGAACAATTTGGGATGGAAGGGACCTTAAAGATCATCTCATTACAGCCCTCCCACCATGGGCAGGGACACCTCCCACCAGACCAGGTTGCTCAAAGCCTCATCCAGCCTGGCCTGGAACACTTCCAGGGAAGGGGCATCCACAGCCTCTCTGGGCAACCTGTTTGGTGGGAGTCTGGAGGAGCTGCATTGAGTCTGGCCTTACAGCCTGTGCATGTCTGCCTGAGCAGCCAGGCTTCAACAAGAGCCCAAGGGTAAGGAGAGAGCTGGCTGCTGTCTTTGCAAAACCACTGTCTTAACAATTCTGGGAGGTCTTTCAGATCAGGGGAGGTCCCAGTGACTGGAGAAAGACAAATGGCCTACATGGCTTTGAAAAATGCTGGAAGGATCCTCATGCAATTCATTGAGAACAAGTGCCAAGTGCTGCAAGTGGGAGGGATTAACCCCTGACAGTGATGCTGAGGAGCAGGTCTGTGGGAAAAGCTGGGGGGTGGTGGGACAAGAGCTGGTTGTGAGCCGCCGGTGTGCCCTGGCAGCGATGGGGATGAGCAGCATCCCACCCCTGTGTACAGGAACATGGCCCGCAGCGCTCGTTAGACCTCGTATGGATACTGTAGAGATACTGTGTGCTTATATTTACATATAAAAATAAAAAGTTAGCCCTGGTTTTGCACGGTGTTCAGGAATGTGCCTCAGCAGCCGTGCTGTGTCCCGTGACTGAGCCAGGTTTCCTGAGCTCCTGGGACAGCTCTCAGCCTTTGCGGGTAATTGCCTCATTCCTGGCAGTTTCTCCCTGATTCCTGGGGGAGGTTTCCTAGCATCTGCCGCTGCAATCCCTCCCTCACAACTGCAACGCCTCGCAGGTGACCGACCCGGCAGCTGTCCCTGGGGAGGCTGATGCCCTCTGGAAAGGCCAGAAGAGGAGCACGGGAGGGGTGACTGCAGGCTCCCTCCTCTCAGCATCCCTGGAGGAGCCCCCGAGCCCCTTGGCTGGAGGGAGAGCACAGATGTTCAGAGCCTCCAGCGCCTGCAAGCCACATCTCGGGGTATTCACGTCATGGCGATTAGGCGCTTGGACTTAATCCCCGCGGAAAGACAGCTACGTTGCCAGATGTTACAACTCTGCTAACCTATATTTGGGATCTGACGGCCTGACATCCCTGCTGCATCTCGCAACATCCCGGAGTAGCGACCAACAGAGATGGGAGCGTCTACCTCTGCGGGACACTGCATCCCCGTGCTGTGTCTGTTGTCTGTGCATGGAGCAGGGGTGCCTAAATTTGCAGCTGGCAGCACCCTGCATCAGCTGAGCTCCAGCCCCAGACAGAGGACAGGTACACAAGTTGGTTTTCGGGGCTCTGAGCCCATTTGGTGCAGGCTGGGGTTTCTCTGCAGGCTGCTTTCCCAGCGGAGGGATTTCCCTCAGGGACATTAACTCCCTGATGGTTCAAGCTGAGCCCTTCGAGTGGCTGTCTTAAAAACAGAGGTATCCTTATGAATACAAAATTAAACAAGGCCAAGGGCAAGGCCCTGCACCTGAGTCAGGGCAATCCCAAGCACAGATACAGGCTGGGGTAGGAGTGGACTGAGAGCAGCCCTGCAGAGAAGGGCTTGGGGCTGTTGGTGGATGAAAAACTGAAAATAAGCCAGCAATGTATGCTCACAGCCCAGAAAGTCAGTCGCAGCCTGGGCTGCATCAAAAGGAGCATGGCCAGCAGGTTGGGGGAGGTGATTCTGCCTCTCTGCTCTGTGAGACCTCCCCTGCAGTTCTGTGTCCAGCTCTGGGGCTCCCAGCATGAGAAGGACACGGACCTGTTTGAGCATGTCCAGAGGAGGCCGTGAAGATGATCGTGGGACTGGAGCACCTCTCCTGTGAGGATGGGCTGAGAAAGTTGGAGTTGCTCAGTCTGGAGAAGAAAAGCCTCTGGGGAGACCTTAGAGTGGCCTTCCAGTACCCGAAGGGGGCTACAGGTAAACCAGGGAGGGACCCTTTGTCAGGGAGTGTAGTGATGGGGCAAGGGGTAACGGTTTCAGACTGAAAGGTTAGATTTAGAGGAAGAAATTCGTCACTGTGAGGGTGGTGAGACATCGGCACACATTGTCCAGAGAAGCTGTGGATGTTCCATCCCTGGAAGTATTCAGGGCCAGGTTAGATGCAGCTTTGTGCAACCTGGTCAAGGCTGATGAATAACCTAAGCATAAAGTGCTACCTACCTTCTTTGCTCAAACTGCATCCTGAACCAATGTGTGGAAATTAAGTCTCTGTCACATGCAAAATCACCTGTTGAAGGAAAAGCTAAAGGCTCTGCTTGCTCTTGGCTCTTATATGACTGCAATGTTAGTTTTCTCAGGAGGAAGAGAATGTTCCCTATAACAAGGAAAAAGGAGAGATGCTACACCTGTTACAGGCACGCTCAGAGTAAAAGTTTGCAAAAACCTTTTCCATGGGAAACTGAGAGCTGTGGGATTTCCTTCCTGTTGTATAAATAACCGAGCTTCGCCCTTGTTTATTTCAGTTGTAACTACTTTCTAATGATACTAAAATGAAGATGGCAGAAGAAGGAAAGCCAGCCTCCAAAATAAATAACCCTGTGGTGGCCTTGGCTTCACTTAACCTTGGCTTCCTGTAAACACTTCCTCCAGCCTCTCAGAGCCGTGTTCCTCCCCAGCATGAACACAAAAGGATTTGATCGGTGCTCAGTCAAACAAGCGCTGTTGCAGTTGGGTTGTGAGACCTCAGCGGCTTGGCAGTGGCCAAGACCTGCGTTTCTCACCCATGCTCCCCCAAACCAGGAATGGCAATTGAACCCCCTGGTGATGCTGGTGCATCTCCTGCGGTTGACTTCCCAGGCTCAGCAGGGAGCAGAGAGCAATGAGAAGTTTTAGGAAGCTGATTTATTAGTAATCATCTTGTTAACTCATGGAAAAGGAGCTTGGCTCCTTCCCCACCCAGGGAAGGCAGCAGGGCTGCAGCCAAGGGAACAACACGATCAATGCTGCGACCTTGGCAGCCCCAGATTGTGAGTTACTACCTCAGAGAGGCAACAGCCTGTGAAAAATGCCTTTGAAATCCAGCTGCCAGATAACCATCAGGCAAAGCAAGATATAGTTTGGGTCACCTGCCTTGGGGCTGAGTACCAGGGCTGCTCTTTACCATCAGCCTTCACCCAGCAGGCAAGCAGGTCCCATTTGGTGAGCCAGTGGTGTAGCCGGCACTGCTGCTGCTCTCCTGCCTCCCTCACCTCTTCGTGAGCTGAGCTGGCTGCTCCTCATGCAAAAAAAAAAGTCTCTTCATCCAGCCAAGGTGACCAAGATACCCAACATGAAGTGTGTGTGGAGGAGACTTAGATGTGAGGTCTCTCGGCAGTGCTTGCCCATGTTATCTTAGCTAACACGCAAGGATGGAGCAAACCAAATAATGTTAAAAATATCTGTCTACATGCTGTGCAGTGTCAGCTCACTGGGAACAGCTGCTGCAGAAAGCCATCCATCCCAGATTGCTGCTCTCACAGCACAGGCATGAGCCCAGCGCATGGGAAATCACAGGAAGGAATAGTAAATTAGGAACCGGCACCCTTCCCGTTTAATTTTAGCAGCAACCAGTGGTGTTTATGGGAATTTCCTCTTCTCCCTCCATATTCCTGTTGACTTCCTTCTTGGTGATGTTACAGTTTCAAAGGGTCAGCGGGACCGGTGTGATGAAAAGCAATGAACAAGCCCTTGCCCTGCCATGGGGAGGTGTGGGACGAGGGGCTCCAGCATATTTACTGGTGTGGAATGCTTCAGGCTTTTGGGCATCTCTGCTTAGCTTGGAGTATTTAATCCCAATCACAGCTTTCCTGGAATCAGACCTTGCTAAGAGTTCAAATTGTCCCCCTGCAACTGTAAATGTCCCCAAATCTCCACTCCCACCTGCCCGCAAGAAGCAGCAAGCCAAAGCTGCTCACGTGCTGGCAGGGGATGCTCCGTGAGGATGCTCTCCCCAGGTGCAAGTAGAAAAGCAATCACAATTTTCTGATGGCTTGGGCCCCGCTGGGAGGCTCTCACATTGCTCCAGGCCGTGCAGCTTCATTATGTGTAATGGCACTGCCTGTTTAATTAGCCCTCCTGCTCAGCAGCAGGAAAAGGATGACATTCCTGTAAGAAAGATGGGGCAAGCTTTTTAGCAGGGCTTGTTGCAATAGGACAAGGGGTGATGGATTTAAAGTAAAAGAGGGGAGATTTAGGGTGGTAATTGTGAATTACTGCTGATCCTCAGCAGCTGGGGCTTAATCCTCAGCAGCTGCCAATTGTAGGTTCAGGTTATACAGGGACCTGAAGGCCCTCTTCTGGGTGAGGGAGATAGTTTGGAGGTTTTGGGGGAGTTGGAGGGGTAATTTACAGTCTGCCAAGCCTGCTGTTGTACTGGGGACCTCAGAAGAGATATTTCGGTATCTGAGAGCAGGAGTGGCATGTAAGTTGTGCTGCAGCAGGCAGGGAAGAAAAAGGAGGTTTTAGACATAAAATGTTGCTTCCCGTGGTTATTCTCTGTAGACTGAACCCTAAAACTTTAGATGCTTACGTTCCTGCTTTAAATGCTTCTTTGAGATCTAAACTGTTGTCTTAAGTCTCCTCATTCTGCGTGTTTTCCCTCCTAATTGTGCCTGGGAGTTGTTTTTCTTGCAGTGGAAACCAAAACACAAGTGGATTATGGGGCTTGATGGTAAAACGGAGAAGCGAGGTCAAGGTTTGAAATCCCAGCCCTGCCATGGGGCAGCTGGCACCCAGCTTTCCGCCAGGCCCGTGCAGTTTGTCTGGGCAGCCCTGAGGAAGGAGGGATGCAGGGGGTGATGGGATGCTTTGTGATTTGTCAGGAAACTGTTTTGGACAGATGTAAAGAGCAATAATTTTCTGCCTGTGAGAAGGACTGAAAATAATTGTTCAGAAAACAGCTTTTGGACAGGAGGTTTCAAACCATGCCAAACCGCCAATAGGAATGCAGTGCAGCTGGAGGAGCATTTGAAGAGGGCTTGGCAGCGCTCCTGAGAGAGGGGCGTGCGAGAAGCTGCATACCTGGACTTGTATTTTTGTGCAGCTGAACTTGGGAAACCACCGGTTCATCTGCTCCAGTGACCTGGCCCAGCTGGTTCATGTGGTTGTGCAAACTCCTTGGTGGCTTTCTTTTCTCTGCAAGCTTCTCTCTTTCCTTCCCCACAGTAAACCAGTAAAAGAATGGCTTCCAGCACGACAGTTTGAATGGTGAAGGATGGGTGAAGGGTCCTAGGTAGGATCCAGGGGTAAAAGCTATCTGTGCTGCTTGTCTCTTATTTCTGGATAGATGGTATGGGGAAGGCATGATCATATCTTCATGCCATGAATTACATGGCACTTGAGAGTTGTTTTGGTGGCTTGGGGACCATCACTGTGGGAAGTTGCAACTGATTTGAGGACAAAGGGTCTTTGAAAGACCCTGTGCCAAAGTGAGTCACCTCTTGACCAAGCGGGTGATGAAACCAGCTGTGATGAAACATTGCCTCACCCACTGTGAACAGGGGAATTCTGCTGTCCCTCTCCCTACAAAGTAGAGCAGGCCTCCAGGTCACCTTGCATCTTGTCTTGGGAGCAATTGCAGCAAAACAAGCCTGTCCTCCCCCTCTGAAAGTCTTGTCTGGGCAAGAACCAGCATCTTCCCCCATCTGCCCTGCTCACCAGCTCCTGGCATCTTGTCGCCTTTCTTGCAAGCGAGCTGCACAGACTCATTTTTTTTGGAAAACTTTGGTGTTTTGTAATTATTTTTTTTTTGGCAAGTGAGAGAATTTCTTTGCAGTTGTCTGAACTTTGCATTGGTTTAAGCAATTTACAGCCGTGTTCAAACCTGAATAGCTGTGGGGTCAGAGAATAGCCATTGACCTCTCTGCTCTCCTCTCTACCCGGGTATTGGCTGGCCGTAGGTGATGCGAGATGAGATGAGCTTAGCTTTGCCCTGTTTGCTTAACGGGTCAGTGAACCACATATCTCTCCTGATCTCTGGGCAACCTTTAAAATGAAGGCTGGTCTCTCTGGCAGGCTTGTCCCCTGGGTGCAGGCAGCAGCAGGAGCTGTGCCTCTCCCCCTGCAGCAGTGGAGCAAAGAGAAAGACTGGTCATGTGGCCCTAGGGAGGGATGACGTTGTGTAATGACCTGTCCCCAGAGGGCCTGTAACAGTTGGGGTTTTGATTCTAATAAAGTTGCTTTGTGGCTGGCAACAAACTGCATCTTCAGGCACTTGCAGGCAAGAGAGGCTTGTGCCAGAGCCAGGACTGGAGCATCTCTGTCCTTGTTCCCAGGATAAGGCTGATTTTCTCTGGGTCTTGTGAACCTCCTTGTCTCACTCAGCAGCTTTTAAAATCTGGAGAAAGTCTCTCCTATGCTATCCTTCAGGCCAGAAATAAAAACTTTGCGAAGTGCATAGGGATACTTGGGATGGGACTTTTTCTGAGACTCAGGGTGAGAGACCAGGTGAAACATCTTCAGCCATGCGACAGAAATATCATCAGCTAGCACAGGGATGTTCACTATTTATAGATACATAAATAATTGGTAATGTTGCTGAGCACTATTAGCACTTCCTAGAGGTAAGACAGCTTTAGGACAGGTAAAGTGCCCTGCTGTTTCACCCCCAAAAGAGCTGCCTCAGCTCAACACCCTCTCACAGAGTGTGCAGGCAGGACTCCTGTTTGCCTCCAGTCTATAGCTGGTGAAGCCCTCATGATAATGACTTCCGGGCTTCAGATAAGAGGGAACCACCTGAAGCTTGCAGGCTATGCTGGGCTCTGAGCCCCACAGCTTTGCTGGTGCAATGAACCTTGCTGGCTGCTTAGAGGGCATTTGTCAGGTGGCAGCCCATGCGCATCCAAGCCCCACTTTAGAGCCCCATTTGGGGGTTACATTCTGTGGCTGAAAAGTGAAAGAGTG
>NW_009707417.1:41404-45304 GCF_000703405.1 Apaloderma vittatum
CCATTGCTGGGCTGCTTGGCTGATTTGCATGCTGAGGGGATGTTGAACTTCCCCAGAATACCTCCAGTCCATCTCTCAGCAGCAGCAGCAGGGAAATGAAACCTTGCTTAGACGCCCACGCCTCCGCGTGTACGTGTGCACACATGCATCTCCTGCCCACTGTGACAGCAAGCAGCCCAGGCTGCAAGAAACCTGGGCAAAGCCTCTTGCTTTCTATTGGGGCAAGCCCAAAATTCTGCTTTGCACCATGTCACGTAGCGCTGCTCTACTGTCCCTCCTTGGAAGCATTCCAGGTCAGGCTGGACAGGGCTCTGAGCATCCTGATCTAAAGATGTCCCTGCCCATTGCAAGAGGGTTGGACTAGATGACCTTTAAAGGTCCTCTCCATCCCAAGACATTCTATGAAAGCCCTCCCAGCTGGCTGACTCGCTTTGATCAGTTCAGCTCCTTTTTGGGTTCCTGAAGTAGTGTAGTGGCAGCGTCTCTGTAGGTGCCTCTCTGCTGGGGCTGTGTGCCATCTGAAGTGTTATGTCCTATGTGGTTTAGGTTTCCTACGTGGAGTGGCACAAAAGCAGAAGCACAACTTCCTTAGGGATGTGCTGAAATGCAGCAGAAGCTCCACAAGACATTTTGCTCCCTGGAAATGCCTGTGATGGGCAAAGAAGAATTTGGGAGGTGTTACGGGCTCTCATGGGGGAGCCTTGACAGTGCAGGGGTGTGCACAGAGCTCCCTGTGCTGCTGGAAGCAGGATCAGAGCCTCCAACATGACTCAGGGCTGTGGAGATGGCTCCAACCACTGCCTGAGTGGGAGCTTGGGCTATGCTGTGTCTTGCTGGGGCAAGAAGGAAACAACATGAATGCTCACCTCATAAAAACCCCCAGAAAAAGTCCCAGATTTTGGTTTTGTTCTAGCAACTCTGAAAACCCAATATGCAGAGCACAACCTCAGCCTGGTGTGTTGCCCAGTAGTATATTTGTGCTGGAGAGCTGCTGGAAGAACCCCCAGAGCATCCTTCCACACGGACGAGTGGTCCAGCCTTCCTGCAGCCTCCACACTACAAACATGGACCTGCAGTGCCTCAGCCCAGGCCTCCAGCCTCCCATGTGCCACAAATGTGAACCCTTGGCTTTGCAAAAAAAGAAGGATGCTCTGCTCTCACATGTGGCAAACTGGAGTTTTTGTTCCAGCCCTGATGAGGCAGATGACTCATGATTTTCCTTTGAAAACTGTGGTTGGATTAATCATTCTTCTCACTTGTTCTTTGTGCCTCATTTATTGTTTTATTGTCCGATTTAAGGCCTTCTCTATTCCCTCCTCTTTACTCCCATCCTGAGTCCCACAGACTCCTTTCTGTTGCTTTCCTGCTTTGGCTTTGCCTTGACAAATCTCATGTTTTTCTCCTTTCACTCGCTTTTTTGTTGACTCTTTCACATCATGCCCTTGGTCATTCCAGTCAAAACCCAGCTTGAGGGCTTCTAGAAATGCTTCCAGGAAAAGAGACAGGAGAGCTGGGGTACATCCAGCCCCAGGTAGGGACACGCACACACCACCCCACAGATAGTCTTGGTGGTGAGTGTGAGGCAGCATGTGGGTTGATGTGGTGACAGAGTTCTTGGAGAGGCTGAAGCTGGTTCGCTCGTGTGGGGTTTATAAGCAAACACGACTAGGCTTGCTCTGCTGAGGGCCAATTGATACTTTTGCACAAAAAGAAAGTTTTTTCACTACAAGAAGAATCAACCATTGCAATAATCTCCCCAAGGATGTGGACACTGGACACTTAAGATTCCCCAGGTCCCCTCTCTAGCTGATGGAGAGTCACTCCTCCTGAACATGATTCCTGCTCAAAATCATGCTCTGATTATTTTTTTTTCATCTGCATGAATTATAACCTTTAATTATAATGACTAAAAATAATTCCTAACAAGAATGATTAAATCATTGCCTTGGCCTCCTAGGCTAAATTCAGCCTTCATATACTCAGGAAGTGCCATTTAGCAAAGCGCTGGTGGGAAGCCATCACAGCAGAGGCTGCAGCTCAGAGCAGAGCCATGGGGCTGCTTCTGGTACAGGGTGTGAGAGATGCTGATGTGCAGGTAGAACTGGGTGGCAAGAAGTAAGCTGGAGCTGGAAATTGATTGTGTGGCAGCAGATAACTCCAAAATTTTTTTGTGTGGAGTGAGGGAAAGTATGGGTTTTTTGGCAGCAGTGGTTATACCTAGAGAGAAAGCTCTGAACTCTTCTGTGCAATTCTGTCACTGTCTGACATCCCATGGGGAAGCTATTTCTTCACACAGCCCACATTGCCATCCGAGCTCAGACTTCAAACTTAACTCAGAGTGAGTAGGAAACCTAGACAAAATGCTGAGAGGCTCTTTAGCATAACTCCGATCTTGAGTGAACTCAGAGATGGACTTTTCCCCTCTGTTGGGCTTTTTAGAACTTCTCTGCGCTCCCCATGGGCAGAACACCAGCATGCTTGGATTGCCTTCTTCCCTTGTCTCTTTAGAGCTGTGCACAAAATCTGGTTTGTTCCCTTAAGACAAAAGGACAAAGAAACTGAAGTTCCTCAGCCATAGACCATACATAGCATCCGTCAAACTCAACTCTTCCCCTGCTGGTATTTCCAGAACTGGCTTTGGGCTGGTTCATAAGCCAAAGCTTCAATCTAGACTTAGATCCCAGAGGACTTTGGCAGTTTAACTTCTCTTCTTGCTGCCTCAGAGGGAGGCAATAAACCTCCATCCTCCGAGTGCCGTGCTGTGCGGAGCTTTCCATATTTGGGGTGTAAAGACAGGAGGGTAGCACATTTCTAATTCAAGGAAGGAGTTTGACAAGTGCAAAGCATTGGCTCGATTCCCTTCTCACCAGAGTCAAGTGTAGAAAAACTCCATCTGACCTTCCTGCACGTGGTGGTAGGCCAATGTCCAGCAGTTTTGAAAAACCCCGCCCCTTTAAAACTACCCTCACTGTGGACATCTCTGGTCATTGAAGAAAGTCATTCAAGCCTTTCCAGTTTTAGAGGGATCTCCATGGTGATGGGCATGCTTGAGGCTGGTGGGCTTGTGTGCTTTTCTTCATGCAAGAAGATGCATGAAGCAAGAGCTCGGCCCTGGGTGCTGTGGGGCTGGTGGGGTTGAACGGGCTCTGCACAGAACTGCTGCTGAGGCTCTCTGTGTCCAAAAGAGCATAGAGAGCTTGCTGTATGGCCAAAGTTAGGGAAAAATTCTTCACTGAAAGGGCTGTCAAGCACTGAGACAGGCTGCCCAGTGAAGTGGTGGAGTCACCATCCCTGGAGGGATTTAAAAGCTGTGTAGATGTGACACTCAGAGACATGGGTTAGCGGTGGGCCTGGCAGTGCTGGGTTAACGACTGGACTCAGTGATCTTAAAGGTCTTTTCTCACCTAAGTGGTTCTATGATTCTAAGTCTTCCCAATTCACATCAGGCTATCGTAGCAGTGGGTTGCCCTGTGCTGTTGTTGACCATGTCCACTTTCACGTGGGATGGGGACGGTCTGAAGGTGTCCTTCACAGCATTTCTATTGGTAGCAAACCAACCCAACAACACAACATCTAGAGCAGGAAGAACAGGGAAATCCTGCCTATTTGAAAGGGAAGCAGAGTTTTACTGGGCTTTATTTAAGCGGAAATGATTAACATTGCCCTGCTGCTATAGCTTCTCTGGCGCGATTCCTCCCAGTCTTGATTTTCATTTAGTGTGTTTTTAACACACGCTTTACTTATCTGTTATCTGCATCAAGAAGGGCACCTCTGAAATATATAACAGACCGGTGAACGGAAGAGGCAGGAGGAGAAGGATGGAGCTCTACGAGCACAGGTGCCTTTTTGGCATGTGGCTGGCTCTGCCGGAGAGGACCGGCTGGCAGGTAGTGCCAGGAA
>NW_009707417.1:45389-45863 GCF_000703405.1 Apaloderma vittatum
GAAGGAGGGGAAAAAGGCAGCCTGACTTCTCAGAGCTAGCTGCCAGCTTCTTCTCCACCGCCTTGCCAGCTCCCAGCATTCAAAGTCGTGAGGCAGCTCATCCGTTGCCTGAAACCAAGATTATTTTTTTCTACACCATAAAAACATCCTAATCTGAGCTGTAAAAAAAGTGATAGTAAATGCCTGGCTCTTTCTAGGGGGTGGGGGGTAAGGGCATGTTTTCAAGCTCTGCTTTTTAAGCAGGAGAGCCAGAAATGCAAGGAAGATGATCAAGAGCTGATGGCCTCCCAGATTGGTAGTGGGGACCAAGCCCCCACTGCCGGGATGCTGCCTGTCAGCCGGGGAGGCTAAGCAGATTTCAGGCAGTATGTGTTGCATCGGTGTCCAGATTCTCCACACTTCCTTTGGATTTCTGTGGTTTGGATGGCCCCAGCCCAAAAGTCTGGCATAGTTATAGATGTACTCCAAGCTGGG
>NW_009707417.1:45900-80089 GCF_000703405.1 Apaloderma vittatum
GCCAGCGCAAGTTCTGACTGGGTTGTGGGGGTTTTTTGGTATTAAAATTTCTCTTTGCTCTCAGCGAAAGCCAAAGAGAAAAGGATTGGGGTTCCCATGTGTTTGGGTCTGCCTACCCTGTTGTATTTTGTTTCTTAGCAGTAAACATTTTGATTGGTCACCTGCTCCTGCCCACCACTACCACCTCCTCTTCTAATGTTTCTAGCACCTGCCAGCTCAGCCAAAATCTGTCAGCAGAAGTCCGAGTGCACTTCCTGACCCACCAGCCCACCCAAAACATTCTAGCCATCCCAGCTAGCTTTCCTTGACCTTCACGCAAGACTTAACAGAACAGATAAATCTGTTTCCATTGATGGCATCTATGTCTATGTGGGACACCCCCATGTGCTTTAAAATTATAATTTTGCGAAGATTTGCAGCTGCATGTAAGAAAATCAGCGGTGGCCTTGTGTTCCTCACTGATTTCTGGGCTGAAATACCGAGAGCAAAGATTTGGTTCAAGGGACTGTAATGTTTATAGTTGTTGAGTACCTGCTGAAAAACAAGCCTATTTGGTCATTCATTAACCAGAAAGAAGCAAACGAAATAGAAGATCGTTCATTCAAGAGGCAGTTTATGCTCATCGAGTTGAAACAAATGTCTTTATTTCATTTTGTGAAGTGATTTTCTAAGCAATTAGTTTTCTGCTTAGCCCTTGTGGTCATGATACGCTGGCAAATTTTTTTCCTACAGCCCAGGTGATGGCTTTTCCATAAAACCCCAGCTGGTCTTCTGGGAATCTTGTTTCATGAAGAGATGACCCTTTTTCCAGTTTTAAGTTGGTCAGATGCCATCACTAAAGACAAGAAATTTGTTCATCAGGGTTTTAAGAATTGCTGCAGACTCATGAGCTTGTGGGACAATGAGTAATTCAGGTTAATATGGTTGCACCCACCAGGGTGCCTATTGCTAATCTTGTCAGACCTTTGGCATGTGGGAAAAGATCTGGGGTTTGTTAATCTGCTTGTAACTTGTGCACTATATAAGGTCCTGAAGTGCTGAAACACTTGAGACCCAAGTCTTATTAGTCAAAATAGGCAAGGCTGTGTTTAAACACAGGTAGGCTCTAAGAAATATTTATTTCTAAGAAATCTGGCTGGTGACCTTTGGAAACCCAAAGTCCCTGTCTCTTACAGGAGGTGACCTCGATCCTCTCGGTTTCGGTGTGATCACAGGCATCCTTAAAGGTAACCTTGTTCTCAAGTGCTGTGTTGCATCAGGGCTCAGGAAAACACAGAAGAAAGAGCTGGGTTTTGTGTGGTTTTTTTTTTTTAGTTACTGAAGACCTGCTGTGGGAGCTTTTGGAGGGAAGAGGCTGACACTGTGCAATGTGTGTTGTATGAAGCTTGTGGGTATGGTAAGGAAAATGTTAATTTGGCCAGGCAGCCACCAGTGTCACTTTAGGGATAGCGGCCATGTCACAGGCACTTTGCTGAACATTGATTGTGTAATAGCAGAAGCTGACTCCAGATCACACATATCTGCCTCTTCAGAAGATTAAAAGTGAGCAACTTTTGATGGAGGAAAGCAGAGGAGAAAGGGTTGGATCCAGCACTAGTGCCATTTTACTATATAAATTTTAATTTACTTCATTCTGGGAAACTACCAGTGTTTTAACTGTTTCCTTGAGGCTGACAAGGATGGTGCTTGTGCCTAAGGGGTTTGCAGGATTCCTGTCTTTTCTTCTAATGGAGAAAAATTAACAAATAACACTATCCTTGGCTATTTGTGCTGATATGACTAGCAGCTGAAGGCAAACATCTTCCTTGCATTTGTGGCGATGAGTCACCAAAGAAAGGGATCAGCCCCATGTCGGCTAACCCTGCACGGGCAGCCAGGTACTGGGAGCTGCTGGGGACCAGCCAGGATGGATTTTATTCCCTGGCATGGGGCGAGATGTTAACACAGGCAGTGAGGTTTGGGCTCAGCTCTGGCTGTGCGTCCCTCAGCTTTAGCCTTCTGTCCTGCTAACCACGTTGAATATTAGGAAGAATTTCTCTACTGAGAAGATTGTCAGGCATTGGAACAGGCTGCCCAGGGAGGTGGTTGAGCCACTATCCCCGGAGTTGTTTAAGAGACGGGTAGATGTGCTGAGGGACATGGTTTAGTGGTGTTGACAGGGCGAGGACAGGGGTTGGGCTCAATGATCTTGAAGGTCTCTTCTAGCCGAAACTGTTTTATGATTCTGACCGTGACCACCGAGTTGCCTGTCCCCATGTTCATCATCGCTGCCACAGCCTGGCAAAGTGAAATCGGATGTCGATGACTCTGTAAGGGTAACGGAGATCTATTTTGGGAGGGGAAGCAAGTCAGATCTGAGCGTGAGTGCCTCGGTTGCCTGCGTGCCTCTGCCACGGCAGAGCCCAGGGATGGGCTGACATTTCGGTGCATCCTGTTTACGCTGCAGCCCAGACAGTGGGAGGAGTATTTTTAAACAAAAAAAATGCGGATTGCGTTAAGGAAACAAACATTTTTGCCACAATGCAAACCCAAACATTTGTTCATGTCCCTGCCCGTGGTGGTGGGGTTTGAACTAGATGATCTTTAAGGTCCCTTCCAACCCTGACAATTCTATGACTCTATGATTCAAGACTTAGGATTCCTGTCCCTTGAGCTATCTGCAAAACACAAACTCTGATTTTCTTACCCTCTCTCTTCCACCGATTTCCTCACCACCGTCGTGTGATACATCCAAAGGAAGAATGTTTGCCATAGGTAACAGTTTCACATTTTTTGCATTTTATAGCACGGCAGGAATTTGATTGCTAAGCAGTTCTTGTTTTGAAATGTCAGGCGCGTCTGAATCGACTGATTGCTGCTTGCACTGCGAGCAACGCCTGTATTTTGACAACATCTTTACACTGAAAGAGGAGATGAAAAAAAAATCCATCACGAGCTAAATATGACTCTGGTTGCTAAAAATACCACATACAGGAATAGAGAATTCACCGTGCTATTTTGTAGACTCACGTGTGCCTTGAGTTTATTATAGTATTCGATCTACCAAACTATGCCGAGGGCTGCAGTCGAGTCTCCATTATAAAAGTCTGTGTTTTGGCTTCTCCCCAAACCCATGAAAGTCTTTGTAGATGTTGCAGGATCCATAGGTAGGGAGCATTTAGGATGAAGAGGTGGGTATGTGGGAGTTGCTTTGATTTCTGTAGCTAAATTTTAAAGTGGGAGTGCCTGGAGCAGCCTGACTATGGGGGGAGCATTGTGCCCTGGTGTGTGCCTTTCTGGCAGCCACTGGACCAGGGACCAACTGCTGCTGGCCACCTTGACTAGGAAGAGCTTGTCCCCGGGATGAGGGATGGGGTTTTCCCATCCTACGTCACACCTCTTGCTGTGCAGAACCATGGTGGGACAAAAACTCATCTGAAAATCTGCCTTTGTCCTTTTAGTGCTGATGAAAAGGACTAAGAGGCAGGTGGGCCAAAAGACCCTTTTTGTAGAAGATGTTTGATTGGGAACATAAGACAATGACAGTATTAACATTTAATCAAATGTATATAGCAAAAAAAAAAAAGCATATAGCAAAAAAAAAAGGCATATAGCAAAAAAAAAGCAAACAAAAACCACACCAAAACAAAAAAACACACCTCCAACCCATTACTGTCTTTTCATTTGACAGAAAGTTGAAGGAGTAAAAGTTTCAGGATGGTTTCCAAGTAGAGATCCCCTCAGGGTACTGTATTGGGCTGATGCAGTCTCATCATCCTTCCTACTTTCCCCACACACACTTTTTTTTCTTTTTTTAATGCAGTTTTATCCTTCACCACATAGAATACATTATTTTGCAAGAGCTCAACCTATAAAAAGCAACAAGTACGCTGAAGCCTTGCCTCAGCTGGGAGCAGCTCTGCCACTCCGAGTTATCAAACTCCGTTTGCAGGGAAGGGAAGCAGCAATACCTGAGGGGACTAACCCAGATAATTTGAACAGCACCATCTCTTTTGCGACTAGCAAATGAAAAATAGCTGCTGCAGGTCATTACTGTAAAGAGCCGGGTGGGCAGACAGGTGCTATCAGTGTTCCAAATGCTAAAACTGCACAAAGAGTCCATCTCATCACCCTCGCTTGCACCATCACGTCTCTTGGTCGGGCTCTATCTGCAATGCACAAGGGATTTGAAACACCTAGCAGCTGGCAGTAATGATAATAAGGCTAATAAATAGACCGGTCGCTTGTGAAATTAGCATTTGTTCCAAAATAGCCCTTATTAATAGCATGGGGATGGCAGTGGCCGTCTGGGGCCACAGCAATGCAAGCTGCTACAAGAATTTGCTCAGGCTTGGCTTTGCTCTGTGGCTGATAGGGAGTGGTGGCTGCTGCTGGTTTTGTCCTAGATCAAATGGATGCTAAAATTGGGAAATGTTTCCTTGGTGAAATCTATTTGCAGCCAAAACATCTATTTGTTGCTCTGCATATTTCATAATGTGACCGCAAAAAGCATGAAGGAGAACACTGACCCTCTTGAGTAACACGTCTGACTCCAGGAGGCTTTGCTCCCTTGGAGAGCTTGGTCTGTTTTATTTCTTAATGGCATTTCTGAGCTAATTAAAATCCTCCCATGCAGATAAGCAAGAAGAAAAGAAAAAAAAATGGAAAAGAGAAATACCCCAAGCCTTCCTCAAAGGCCAAGCGACGCCACAATCCGTCATGGATGTGTCCGTTTGTCACCTTGGGCACAAGGCTAGCCAGAGCTGTGACATGTGCCTGGGAAAAGCTAATGGCAAACACTAGGTTTGAGATGCAGTGTGGGGTCTGCTTGCCTTTCCTTTTCCTTTCTCCCATTTCCAGTTGAAAGATGTGGTGATGGTCTGTTGCAACCCCCATCTCTGTACCAGGGATGTCAACAGGTGCAGAGATCTGCAGGACCACCCCAATGAGACCTACTCTATCTTAGGGATGAGGGGACCAAGGGAACAGCTGCTGGGAGAGGGCATGCCTGCAGATGCAGCACTATTATCTGTCCGTGCTGTATATTAGCAACAGGACAGAGTCAGGGCCACTGCCTTTGGGCTCAGCTCTCCTTTTCTTCCAGTGAAGAGATAGGAGCCTGAGAGCCTGGGGCTGTGTGTTCTCATCTGCTGCTTGCCCTGTGGGTCAGACCAGTTGTGTGCTGGGATGAGAACACTGGATGCACCAGTGAGGTGCTTTGGAATATGTGACCCAGGCACCTGGGGAGGAAATCAAACCAGAAGTTGCTTCCACGGGTACATCAAAATCAGTTCAGCCCCATCTGGAGTTTTCCAAACCAATTCTCTGTCCTTGTGGTGGTGACACCCGGTTTCGGGGATCAGACCAGACCTCATCTGAAATAAAACCTCTGAACCCCCTGAACTGCTTATAGCCTTAGGGACATCAGCTGCTTTGGTCCATTGACCCGTTCCTATCGTGCTGAATGACTTGCTAATTATAGCTGGGAGGCAGACCTTTCCCCCCCTGCCCCGCTGAGCTATGCCAATCCTCCCAGAGAGCTGCTGGTGAGGTTTACTGGTATCTGTTACCATCACCCCAGCTCACAGCTGGCTCCGGCTGCGCTAGTGAGGGGCTGTTACATTTCAAGCTTGCCAAGTTCTCATTTTAGAAGCAAAGACTGGAGCTTTGTTGCCCTCCTGCACATCCTTCTTCTCCCTTCGCTGTGGTTTTTGAGATACCTGGAGAGGTTCAGAGGGAAGCAATGGTGAAAAGGGGGACCACACATCCCCACCACCACTGGTGCAGAAGGAGGGGGGAAAAGTTCAACAGTGAGTCATGTGTGAGCAAATCCAGAGCTGTTTCACTGCCTCACCCTTCTCTGCACCCTTGGTGACTGTTTTGAGAGATATTCAGAGGCGATGCAGGCTCCTCTGCAGTTGAAGTCAAAGCTGCCTGCTGATGATAGGCATATTCTTTCTCTTCAGTTTGCCCACACAGGTTGATCTGTATTTTTTTATTAAAAATGATGGAAGGTGTTTTAAAGTTCTAACGATTGAAAAAAATAAATCATAATATAACTATGCCTTATGTTGTTGTTGGGTTTGGGATTTATTTGGATCAACCGTATTTTTGGATCAGCTTAGAAAGTCTGCACTTGTTTGGTCTACTTTTGTTTGCCTTGCTGAGAATATATGCCTGGTACGCAGAGGGGAAAATGAACAGCAAAATGTTTTTTGTAGGGTTTCTGAACCAGGTGAGAGAGCCCGTGCTTTGACCTGACCGCTGAGAAGCACGGAGCTGGCAGGGAGCAATATCTTTATCTTCCCTTTTTTTCTGTGGCTGCTGCCTCTGCCACAGGTGCAGGGAGCTGCTTTGGGGCATGCCAGACCTCTGAGAGTTGTAGGCCAAGAGGTATGAGAGACAGACAGACGGCACAGTAGGCAGGGGTGGAGAGGACAAAAGAAACTGGGGGATGAGGGCAGGCAGCTGAAGTGAAGGGGAAAAAGATGTGGGTGGGAGGAGAAAGGTTCCCTCAGAGCTGCGTACTATGCTTTTATAAAGGGGTTACTGGAGGTGCCAAGTAGGCAGATATATGCAGAGGACTATATATAGATACACCTACACACGCACACAAATAAATATGTCTCTTGGGTTTATAAATGACACGAACAAAATGTATCTATATGCACATACATCATCTAACAACAAATGACTTCTGAAATTGGTGTTTGTCAGCCCTCATATCAGTGCTGACCTATGAACTCAGCCCAGCAGATCCGTTGTTCTCTAAACAGTCTTTTCTTTTGACCCTGTGTAACATTTGCAAAAATCACGAGACAAAATGTTATAAGTAGGTTAGAGAAGCAAAGGAAGCACAGGAAGAGAGATGAATGATGCCTTGCAGAGCGCATGATGGAGGAAACTCTGTGCTTGCAGCTCTTCATCTCTGGATGCTCTAAAGATGAGGTCTCTGACTGGGGGAAACGCTCACTCGGTACATTAGCTGGGTGCTTTTGTCTTCCCCACCCAAGTCTGTTCTCTGGCAGTGCACCTTGTTCACCTGATATCCCTAGGGATTAGAGAAACTAAAATCATTGGGGGTGAAAAAAACGGGGGAAAAAGAAAGTGTACTTCAGCTGAGCATGCTTTTCAGATATTCTCTGGTGTTTGCTGATGGGGTGTTATGTTGAAGAAAGGTGAAACAAGAAGCCCAAATACTGGTGTGAGGTGTATCTTCTGCAGAGAGATCCCTGCAGCAGGAGTGAAGGCATCCCTCATGGGGAAACTCTCCAGCCAGTAATAAATTACGATTTAGAAATCCAAAGATTTATTATTGTGTGTGTCACAGTAGGACGTCAGAACTGTGCCAGAAGAAAAAAGATGGCTTTATACCTCCAAGAGTTTGTCTGGGAGTAAAAACTTACTGATATAAGCAATGTTACCTGCAGAGAGCCATGGACCCTCAGAGAAGTTTAATTCCAGTTCACACAGAGAAAGGTTCTCCTGGAAATGGAAAGTTTTCCCATAAGTATTCCTTAAATCCCACTTTCTGGGCTACAGGAAGAATGTGCCCCAGGAATTTGGATTCTTGGTTTTGACCAAATGGCTTCACGGCAGTGCCTGAAGCAAGGGCTGGAGTTTGGGGGATGCCTCAAACCAGGTTCCTTCTGCAGAGGGAGAAGCCTGTGCTGTGGCACAGGTATCACCCACCACAGAGTAGGCAGTATGAGTTAAGTTGGTTTTGTTTTGTCAGCGTTATTTCTTTGTGAAAAAACAGTCTGATTGAGAACTTTTTTCTTTTCTTTGTTGTTGTTGTTATTGTTACAAACCTGGGTTCTGACCCTATACCTGCTTCTGCAGGGCAGGATCCCAGGGCTTGGCTGATCCCTTTATGTCTTTACCAGCTGAGAGCAGCCATAAAATGTTGAAATTAGACTGGAAATCACAGGGTAGCCCTGACCTAGTATCTGCCTGTTTGTCACTGAGTTATTATGGAAGAGCTTCAATCAAATATGAAAGCTCCCTGGTCTATTTAATTCGGTGGATTAAGACTCTTTTAATATATATAAGTATGTACATATACATATATATAGTGGTTTGGTTCTGGGGTTTGTTGTGTGGGTTGTTTTTTGGGGGGTTAGTTATACATTTATTTTTATGCCTGTCCAAAATAATCTGTCCCCTCGTTTCTTTGGCTTTTTGGGCCATGAGTCAGCAATTCCTTTCTGGGCAGGGAAAGGTTGATAAGACATCAAAGGTTGGGCTGCAGCCAGGTAATCCAGTCATTGAGGCAAAATTCAGTCCAATGCCTTCTTGGTCGGTGTCCCTCTGGCCCAAACAGCCCCCAGAGCCAAGAAGCAGCTCTGGTGTCTCCCAGTAAGCTCAGGGCTGTTTTAGCAATTGTTCCACAGGTTGTATCTCGCCACGTGCGTTTTGGTGATGGGCTTGTCTTGCTCTCCTTGGTGGTGGCTGGTCCCCAGTTGTATGGCCCCATCTCTGGTATGAGAGCCCATCCACGAATCTAAGGATCTGTGGTGGGTTTTTTTTTAATTTTTTTTCATTTTAAACCTTCCACCTTTCCTTAATATCCAGCAAAAAGGGGCTGCACAGCTCATGTGCCTCAGCAGCTTTCAAAGTGATGGTTTCTTCCACTGTCAGTGACCGAGTTTTGCTCTCCAGACTGGCCCTGTCAGGAAAATCAGCTTCTGCTTGTGCCTAATCCAGAGCCAAAGCTGAAAGATGAGACGAGTCAATTTTCTGCTGGGTGAGTCTTCATATTTCATTGCCAGTGTTGCACAAGCCGTGCTTCCCCTACATTGTAAAATGGCATAGGAAGGATATAGATCCCAGAAACAGGCGTTGTTAATTTACATCTCTCAAGTATTGTTTGGCAAGTGCAGCTATAGTAATTGCTTGCTTTCCATTTCTAAAATGTGCTAGCAATAAACTGAAAGTGTAATAGGATACACACTTGAAAAGATCTTTCCAAGTTTGTTCTTTTTTTTTTTTTATCAGTCCCACTGCTGGATTCAATTACAGAGGTTTTAAATTTTTCATGCAACACCACCCTCTTTAAAAATGTCTCCTTTCAAAATCAAAATTCCCAAAATAATTTGTGAAAACACTCAAGGTGTTTAAAGTTTTATTCCAGAATTTTTCATGTAGTGTGAAATGGGATTTTTTGGTAAGTTGATTTTTCTTGTTGGATAAAAGCACCTCCAGCATTTCTGGTTTAGTGGATATGTACTGAGTCAGGGCAAAATGGAATTAATTTCTTAACATTCTTCTCCTGTGGGGCATTGGAATAAAATCACCAGTCAGTATTCAGTTGCTCTGCCAATTGTAAGTTGAGCACTGTCCTGACAGACACTTTCCCAAATTAATTCTCATAGCACCCCATGGTGATGAGAGAAAATGATTAAAATACAGCTTTTCTAAGGCTTAAGGATCTTTCACTTAAAAAAAAAAAAAAAGGCTTGTGAGATTCTAAAAAGCTTTATAACTTCTACTGAAATAGATAATAACACTGGGAATTGTGTGTTAGGACATGTGGCAGTTTAGTTTGATTTCCTGAGTGTGGCTTGGAGGACATAAGCAGCACTGTGGCCCTCCTCCTTAGTCAGGCTTCGAGTTAAGTTTCTTTCCTTAAGAACATTGTTTTAAATGAATAGAATAGTTTTTGTTCATCCTAATTGACTGTAGCGAAAGCAAACAGAGCTAATGTTCAGACCTCCTTCCTATTCTTATCTGTTGCTGAGGAACACAGCCGAGAAGCTGTGGGGTGAAAGTCCCCCAACGCTGTGGTTTTCTCTGCTACAACCTCTCCTGTGCAGCAAGAGGGTTGATAGCAGGTGATGTTGTCAGCTGTAAATCCAGGTCCCCAGGCTGGCTCTGCTTCTGTGTGTAATCGAGTATTTCCTCTTCCTACTTCGTAGTATCTGACTGATGCCACCCCACCCATTGCTGAGCCTCTTTTGTAGAGGGCTGTGAATTTGAGGCAGATCTGTCTGGCGACCTACGTGATGGGGAAGGCAGCCAGGGTGTTTGTGCTCTGCACGCTCGGGTTCTCCAGCTGTGGGCACCCTTATTGCTTGTCTTGGTAGCCCTTCCACACTTGGTCACCACCATACGTGCACCCTATGTAGGTTGAGCTTGAGAGACCCGTGCTTTGAGCCAAATGTGTTTCTCCTTTACTTGTTTCCCATCACTGGTAGGTTATATTTTTAAAGGTCATGCAGGCACAAGGTGGAAGATGAGAATTCTGCCTGTTGCAGCTCTGGGCTGTTGCTGGAGATGTGAAATTTCACTCCAGGGAAGGCAAGGAGAGAGGGTTGAGCTGGGGGAGGGTTGCAAACTTCCCTGCTAGAAGCACAACTGCTTGGGAGAAAGAGTGCATGGAGGAGAGAAGAACAAACAACAGAGCAACACTGCAAAATTTAACAGTCCCGCAAAGGCAATCGCTTCTCACTCAGCCGTCTTTTGCTGATTGATATTACTAGTGCCTCCCTGATGTGATATTTAAGTTTCCTGTGGCATTCCACATCCACATGCCGTGCGTTTCATTACCACTTATCTTCACAGATGTGGATAAAGAGGCAACGAAAGGTGAAATGCTTTTGCTAAGGTCAGAGAGCAGATGTAGGAATTCAGAGCAGAAGCTTGTTTCTCCAATACTTTCTCCCTTGAAGCAGAAGAAGACAATGAATTTTGACCAAGGCCCTCCAGATGGTTTTACTGGGGCCAACATAGCAGCTTCAGCTCTGTTAGATGCTTCCCACTTCCATTGTGAAGTTTTCTGAGATGCTGAAACAAAAGTTAGAGTAAGGACAGTCCCACCATTGTCACAGGCATCTGGAAAACATATCTTTGGGATAAATGTTGCTGGGTTTACTGGTCCCACCTGAGCCTCATGCCAGACAGGACATGTGGTACCATGTTGTACCCAGGGAATCCAGCGGACTCCAACAGATTTGGGGAGAAAAAGTTTTGAGGTTTGAGCCTGGTAACAGCAGTGGTTTGCCACGTTGCAGGATTTAGTCCTTGAGCTTACTCTCCAGTAATTTCGAAGGGTCTCTTCATCACGGAGCTAAAAGTTTCTGGTGAGTTCTTTTTGCAGCCAGACTTCAGGGAGAAGGAGCACCCCATCAGATCAAATGTGGTAATCTCTGACAGCCACTGTGGAGTGTCAGAAAGTTCTGGATTTGCTAGGGGGAAAAGTGAGCTGTTAGAGGGTGAGCAGGCTTAATTAAACCCAAGAAAATAAAATGAGTGGGGTTTTTTTTTCAGTGTTCATTTTTTTTTTACAAAAATCATTGAAGAACTAAAGAAAGGACCTAATGAAAAACAAAACAAAGAAAATTAAATATTCAAGGAATTAATAAACATAGATCAAAAATGAGAAAGGTCTTTGGTTTTCCTTTAAAAAAAATTAGTCAGGTGAGTGTGAGCTGGGCATGCTCTGATGCCTCTACCCCAGCAACCCTGGACCCATCACCACAGGAGGCTGAGTCTTCTCCCTCCCACTTCAACTCGAGAGAGAGGGAAAGGCATCTCAGTGCCAGGATGGTCCATGATGCCTTTATGGCCAGCTGAATCATGAAATACACCTTGGTTTTTGCAGCTAGAAAGTTACTGTTAGAATTCATCCAGCTGACCCACCAGATCAACTCACTTGTGTACGCAGCTACTGCTGCTCGGGCTTGAAGTGGACATTTTTTGTGTCCTGTCCCAAGTCCTTTACAATCCAAACCTTTTCATCTCCTCAGATTCCATAAACTTTGCACATTCTTTCTGGACCTTATTTAGTACATTTATTCCTCAGGTTTCATCTTTGGAGAGAAGTAATGCGCATACTTACATAGGTACCTACGTAGGCTTCCTTTGGTATGTAATTGAGACTGCTTTTTTCCAGCCTGTTTCGTTTTGGAAAGCAGTTGGGATAAACCATAAATGGGCTGCTCTTAAGCACATGGAGTAAGTATTCTTCCACAGTTCTACCAGTATAACTTCTATCCACAAAATTCAATATATTCAATATAAGTGGCAAAACTTTCAAAAAGAGCTGAGCCTTTGACGCATTCCTCCATGAGGCTTCCTTTCTGTTTGTTTGGTTTAGTATTTATTTATTTTTGGTATTTTTTTTAAATTCTAAACTGAAATACAAATGTTTCTGGCCACCAGTGAAACTACGATGAGAAGATGAACATGGAGAAACTCTTATCAGACTGACCTTTCCTGGCAGAGGCTCTGAGTGACAAAAGCTGGAAGGACTGAGCCTGCTACAAGCTGTCCTCAGTACCTTGAAAATAAGGGGTTTTGGCAGAAATTATGGGAATAAATTTGAGCACAGGGAAGCCAGCAGATACTTTGCAGCTCCAATGGGAAATAAGGTTTCAGGTGTCTCACTAAGTGCAGGGATATCTTCTGTGTACTTTCTGTCAGATGTAAGGAAATCTGTAAAATCTAGTTTAAGGATGTACAGGGCAGGACAAAAAACCAACCAAGCAAAAAGAGTAGCTTTCTTGCCATGTGTCTCTTGTGACTACAAAAAAACATGCGATGGAGATGAGAGAGTTGGAAAAAGAACCCAGGGCTGTGGTCCTGGTCCCACAGCATCTGGCTCCACAGTGTTGTCATCAATGACCAAATTACTTTCCCTCGCTTCTTGTCTGGCTGCTGTAGTTGCACAACAGGACCAATAACTGTGTTGGGAGGTCTCTTGGTGCAGCTTCATAGAAAAAGGACTGAAAAGACACTGTTTGTGTAGGGCTTTCCACTTATTTGGGCGTATTTCTGAGTCAGGTCCTTGGAGCTGCAGGAGGGAGAGACACATGGCTGGAAATTTTAACCTGTCTTTGATCTCTTCATGCTGCACCATGAGGTTAAGGTCTATAGGATGAACATGAGGCTTAAAACTGTGATTCCACGGCTTGTAGATCAGGTTCCCTTTAAAAGTGTAAGCCATAAAGAATTTTAAAAAAGGTGAGAATCTGCCAGAAAAGATTTATAACCCAGTGATCTTTTTTTGAAATTTCCCTTTGTTCTTCTGTTAAAAGTTTTCCCCTTCTAGCCACTTTCACTGGGCTACCAGTGCCAAAAGAAAGGAATAGGAGAATTCCAGGGAACAACGAGCAGTGGTTTGAGTCTTTCTTCACCTTGCACATGCTGAGCTTAAGAAGTGGTGACTTTCCATCAAGTACCTCCTGGGTCTTTCAGTTGGGTTCAGAAACTCATGTAAAGTTCAAAGAAGAATGCAGGTCTGGAAGATATAAAGCAAGCCATGGAAAAACAGTGAGGTGGAAGATCCCCAGCTTTCTATATTTGGAAATCAGAATATGTGCACTCCCAGCAGCTGTGAGTGATTATATTATGAAGAGGAAAAAAAAAGACCTAATGGGTTCCAGCCTGCTTGTGGTGGCACTGTGTTTTTGAATTGTCAGTGTAGGAATCGCAGCAGCTCTGAAATTTCATTTACAACCTAGGGGGCAGCTGGAAATTCAAAGGATGTGCCAATAATGTACAGCTGTGTGCTGCCAAAAGTGTCCATCACCCACCCCCTATCCTCCCCCAAAATGAACTGCTGTCAGAAAGTCTCTGTTTGCCTCTGGAGCAGGGACATCAGCACTGCATCTGTGATTAATGAATTTTTAGAACAACTTTAGCAGCATTGGTGTTTTTTTCCCTCTTTGAAAGCAAGTTTTCAGTTCTGACTGCGACCTGCTGTACCTCAAAAGTTCAGAAGGCAAAATATTAACAAGAAAAGGGTCAATGTGTATTATGGAGGGAAGTTGAGCAGGTTGAGGTGCTGCTTGGGGGGCCAGGTCTACGGTGACCTCGTGATACCTACCATGCCTGAGATGACCAAAAACACTGAGATGATGAAGGAGCCCAAGACATCTGAGGACCCAAACCGTAGTCATGAAGGAATGGCTCTGGGGTGAGGGGAGAATAAATTAAAAAAATCCCATCTAGCAGATCACCAGCTGCAAACAAAGTCAGAGCTGAATTTTATAACTCCCCACAAAAAAAAAAAGAAAAAAAACCAAAATAATTTAAACAATGTTAAATTGTATTTGAGCAGGAGGAAGGCAACCTGCAGTGTTAGGAGCCTTTGGGCCAAGGGTAAGGCAATGGGTGGCTGCAGGAGGACACATTTAAGCCATTAGAGCACCTTGGGTCATTAGGAAAGCAAATAGGACATCATTAAATATAATGGAGCACAAAGGAATGGCTTAAAATTAAAAGGTATGATTTTTTCTGGGAAAAAAGTAAGCCCCTGGGGAAATTAACTGGGTGAAGAGGGAAGTATTTAGGACAGTCAGTGCTGGGAAGTGTTCTGGAGAGGAAAATTTCCTACTGGCCTAATGAGACTTTATACACTGCCATCTGCCCAGGTAGACCTTTATTTCAGAGAAGCGTTAGAGAGCGGACAGACCTCCCTTTTAACTTCACTCCAGTGTCTTTCATCAGATGTACTTTATAAATTTTGGAGAAGAAGATCTCTGGCACAGCAGAACTGAAGTAAAATTACTTCAATTTTCTATGGCCTATGTTTCTAAAAATATAGATGACTAATAGAAATTATAAAATATTCACAAAGTCAGTAATCCATGTTTACAGATGATGCTGCATTACATTCAAAGTCATTTTTTAAATGGGAATTTAATGGCTGTCTTTAAACAGTATGAAGAGGTTTCTTCTCCTCGGCTTCAGTCTTCAGAGGAGGAGCTTCAGGGAACCTCAAAAGCCTCTTGTCATCACCTTGCTGAAAGCCACCACACAGTCCTGAGCAGCCCATCTCTTGTGACAGAAGCTGGCTGCCTACTCAGCTGGTGCTGTACCATGCCAGCAGTTATGGCAGCATGAAAATTTCCCTCCATCCAGGAGCACAAGATAGCATTTTTCATTTCTGCACTGACAGATGAGAGGATCTTTGTGTGGGGATGTCACCAGAGCCTAGATCTTCGGGAAGCAGCTCAGAGGTCCCTCTCTGTCCCTGCACTGGCTGTCCAGCTCTAGGGTTGGGTTGGTGTGAGATGAGATGGGCTGCAAGTGGTTTCACTTCACCATAACTCAGTTTTCTACCTGCAAAACCTACCTGACTGAGTCATGCTGCTGCGCGCCAAGGTCATTCGGAAAGTCACCAGTGACAGATGGGGAGAAGCAGCTCTCCCTGCTTCAAAGGCACAGGGTGCTAATTTCTCTTCTTCATGCCAGGCCTTGCTGCTTGCTGCCAAGCATGAAGGAAAATCTGCAAACTGAGACAACATTTGTGATTTCAGAACATGAAGAATAATTTCCTTCACCATCATCAAGGCAGGAGCTGAATGGCACTGACGCCCCGCAAGACAAGGGGGAGCTGGAGAGGGCTCTGAGACTTCTTTATCCCTCAATTTTTCCTTGTCTTTTCCTCCTCCTCTTCCTCTTCGTCCTCCCTTTGGATTATTTTTGAGAGACAATGCAGTCACCATTTGGCAAATCAGAAAGCCTCGAGACGCCACCAAAATGCACATTGTTCCCATCCAGGAGACATCAGCAAAATCAGATAGGAAACTTTTCCTTCTTGCAGTTCCCAAAACTGGCTTCTTTGAGAAGGGCCACACTGATGAACGAGATGAATACATGGATATTTTGAGAAACTCAAGCAAAGTTCACAGTTCCTGGTGAAGCCAGAGCTATTTTCCCCATTTTGGAGATGCTTTATGGATCCTGATGTTCACTCTGCTCGGGGGAAATGCCCTTCACAGGTTAAATCTTGGCACCTCGTTGCTGAGGTGGGCTCAGGCATGTGCAGATTCACTGGAACTTGCCAAAGGGTAATCTGAGTGACACAGACCTGAACATCAAGCAGAGCAAAAATGGTGGCTGCTATGTGGTTGAAAAAAACAGATTCTTGCAGGGCAGCTCCACGCTCTTGCTCTAAGAGGTTTAAGAGGGAGTGCACAGGTCAGAGGAAGGAATACACTTTTCCCCACATAAGAAAACTCCTTAAGCTCTGAAATGCCCTTCTGGGTCAAGCAGTAGAAGGACTAATCATTTCAGCTTTACAATTAAGGTAAGATGTAATTCTAAACCAGTTTGGTGAAATATATCCTGGCTGAGGGAATTGCATCAACCAAGCTTAGGCTGAAATTTGCTTTTTTAAAAAAGGACAACCTGTATTCAAATACAATCCCAGCCCATCACTAGTAGCAGATACAGTCACTTTTCATCAACCCAAATCTGTTCTTGAATCTGTCAGCGAAAGGACACCCCCTGAGCAAATGAACCAGGTGAAGCACAGTTTTTGGAGACAATCCAGCTTCCAGTGGAGTTGAACAGGGAACAAATGACACCCTCTGGAGCCAGGGAATGCTGTGAGTGACAGAAAAACACCCTGTTGTGGATGACATCTATGTTTTCACAACTGAAACAAAGCCTCAGGCTTAAGCGGAGAGGATGGCTGAGACATTGGCAGTGACCCCAAGTTGTCTGTTCATCTCACCCACAGAGTCCAAGCCCCGAGGTGAGGATGGCTGGTGACGTCCAGAAACTCCGGACTTCAGTGAATATTTTGTGCCATTCGTACCTCTGATGGGAAGATTTGTACACATGGGATCTATGTTTCTGCCTCCTACTTCCTTTGCTTCGGTAAAGAACATCAAAAGCTGGTTTTTTAAACCTTTTACTCTGACCCAGTCTTGAGTCTTTATGGATTTGGGTACTGAAGCACGTTAGTTTTCTCAATAATAGGTCACATCATGTTTGCAGATTTTATTAACTGGAATGAAATAGCATAAATATTATTTAGCTTTCACAATGTACCCACCATGCAAATGCCAACCCATCTAGGTTTGAAAATAACCAAAGCTTACAAAAAAAAGGAAAGGAAGATAAGTACTTTTAGGTCTGATTCAATGCACAGCAGCAAGCGCCCCCCCCCGTATTCCATAACTGAGGAAGGAGTGATGCAGAGGCAGGGACAAACAGCCTTGGATAAAAAAGGAAAAAGGAGAAGAGGAACTTAAGCTCTTGTCGCCACTACAATCTTCTTATCTTGAACTGAGCACCAGAAACAATTGAATTACAGGGAAATAATTACTGGGCTAATGAGGGCAGACAGGCAATTGCAATATTCCCAGAGTTTTCTTCCTTCCCTTTCCTGAAAATACTTAATATAATTGGTAAACAAAGTGGGTTACTTATAAATACAGGCAGGCTATACAATCCAAACCAGCACAGCTAAGCAAGGAGAATAGTAACAATTATTTGCCTGGGATCTGGAGTCATTTAAAGGAAAAGCTTCCCTTAAGAAGCTAGTGCTATATACCATCAGAGTTAATGTCACAACTTGTTGTTAAACTCCAAGCTGCTTGGAGATGCTGAACATATAGCTTTAGCTCCTAATGAGGTGTTAAATGGTTCAGTAATTTATTTCCTTCCCAGGGGCTAACTATCATGTCAGAAGGGAAAGTGCAGCTACTAGCCTTGAAAATTTGGTGATCTCTATCAGGGCTAGAATAATTATTATCACCTTGTTTGCCACAAGGCCGTGAGCTTTCCCAGTGTCAGCAGCACAGTGGGTTTGGGTTTTGGTTGTTTTTGATTCTTCTATTCTCATTATAGCAGCCTCTGTTGTTGCCTGCCATGGCTAAACACTGCGGGAAGGATGACAAAGTAGCCTGTGCTTGATGGGCAATCTCAGCAGGATGAGGAGTTCCCACCGAAAGCCAAGGCTGTGCCAGCTCCTTAGGCATTATTGGGGGAATACATTTCCTAATGACATGGCATGCTAGCTATTTGCTGTCTTTTCTGAGCATCAGGTTTTCTCACTTGACACAGGCTGTCTCTAATCAATGTGGTCTTTAAGGCTCAGCTGCCTTTGAGCAGAGCCTCTGAGAACAAAACTGGGAATGGTTTGCAAAGGCTTTTTTAGAATGGACTGGACTGCACTGAAGTCAATAGGAGGTAAGTATTTATTTTTGCTCTGGTGGTCCTGTGCCTGTATAGGTGCTGCTTTGCTGAGACACAGTCTATTGTGCCAAGAGGCAGAGTTTGTAGCCTTGTGTGCCCACAGAGCTCTGGCTTAATTCCTCTGATAGAGCTGCCCATTTGGTGAGATAAGGCTGAATGTTGAGATCTCCATGACAAGGGCAATATGAGAAAACAGTTTGTCTGCAAGGTGGGAAGTGCTACAAAAAACCTACTAATAAGCATACTAGTAGTGATGAAATACGGAAAAATTCTTGTTCTTTTGAGGTGTTGCTTGGCTCAGTAAAGATGAGCAGTGTGGTTATCATATGTGTTCTCCTTCAGTGATAAGGTAAAAGGATGAATGTATCCCATCATCATGACAAGTAATGTCCCACGTGCCCTGAAGACATGCAGCTCTATATGGTCAGGTGGGATTGTGAAGGGGAATGTGGGAACAGAAGCCAGCTGCCTAGGGCTTGCCAAAAGGTGGATATTTAGATCAGAAATGTCATCTATTACTTTTCTTTTCTGCTTTTCTTCTCTTTCTTCCCCCCTATTGTTCATGTCTTGTGTTTATAACTGGTTTCTAGGAAATGGCCAACCTGAAACATCACTACAGTTCTTGAGTCTTACAATGAGGTAGCTTTGGTGCAACTGATATTGGCTTCAAAGAAAGAAAAATGTGACCTCCTGATTTCCCTGGGTTAGACATACTTTCTCCATGCCGCGTTGTTAGGCAGAGCCTTGTTTTCATTCTCTCCTACAACAAAGTCTCTGGCTCATTGAAGATAACATCACCGTAAAGGCTCACCATACCTGTTGTCCAATTATGTCAGTCTGTAAAAACAGCTCAAAGTAACAAAAATAGCTTTGACAGTGTGAATTATAGTGCTCTGGTTTATGACTAATTTCAGTGCCTTGGTGTGATAATTCAGATGCTGTCACTATCCAATGCCTTGGTAACAGATACGAAACTTGGAACTAGGCCTATCTTAGCTCTGTGTTTCTGAAATGGACTTTGCCAAAATTTTTTTTTTCCCACAATGTGGTCTAAGCTAGGAGGAGATTCAACGTTTTCCCTGCTCTATCGTCATGGCCATTTAAAATTTATTTATTTATTTATTATAACCCATCTGTTCCCTGCTTCTCACTCCCTTTTGTAGCTGCACTGTAGACCATCTCTCCTAGAGAACAGTGCCAACTGTTATGTTGCTTAAGGTACACTAATAAAAGTCCTAGCTCCTGCAGCTCAGTAGGTCATGCTGCTGAGGTCATGTAGTCTCTTACAAGCCAGGCACATGAGGACATGTGAAGAGGACTTCTCCCAGCATATGAGACACAAGCATGCCTGCAGGACTGCTGAGCCAGTTAAGCCAGTGGGGCTACGCACATGTGGCAAGAGGAGCAGTTGCTTGAAAGCTTTACTGCATGGAGAATGATGTCTCATCTAAGATGATACCTTCCAATTTATTCAGCTGCACTGCATGACCTTGAGTGACTTCACAGATAATGGCATAGAGTCACAGAATGGTTCAGAACGGAGAGGACCTTTAAAGAACATCTAGTCCATCCCTCGCGCCCGCAACAAGCAAGGACATCTTTAACTTGATCGGGTTGCTCAGGAAGGAAAGGCCAGTGTGTGAAGTGTCCCTTTGTGTTGTGCAGAAGAATAACCATGGCCACAAAACTGGCCCAAAGTTCTCCTCAGTTGGACTGCTCCCTCTCACGCTCTGCAGTGCGGTTAGATGTGAGCAGCATCCTGCATCAACATAGCTGAGAAGGTTGACATTCACTTGGTTGCTCGGCTACTTAGTCATGGGGTTATAGGGCACCAACTTGCAGGGGTATATTCCTTTTCTAATTGCCTCTGCATTGCTCACTTGTACGCTGTCATTTATCACACTGCAGGAGACCATTTTCCAGTGTCTGTTCTCCATTCTGCTTCATGTTACCTCATCTAAAATTAAACCCCAAACTAAAACAAACACTATTCTATCTGTTGAGCAGTAAGTATTGAATAGGGGTTTTAGCTGAAGAGTTAGATGCTAAAATTCACTGTGGCGTAGTGAAGGATAAAAGGATAATAGGAAGTCCTCACATAGCTAAGCTTTTTATCTAAGAAGCCTTATGGTGTATAGTTTTATCTTGTTAATATATTAATCTAAGAGTCAGGTGGCCAAGATTTCACAGTTCAGCAGTAAAAACATCATGAGCAATGACTCAAATGCATGTCCATGCCAAAAGCCATCACAGTACAGTAATGTTTTGTTTTCATGCCCATACAGAAATCCCAGCCTATGTAATATCGTGGAGCTGTCAGGAGAGGGTACTGAAAGAAGAAAATATTTGCTTTGACTCATGTAGGACAAATGCAGCACCTGGATGCTGTTTCTCAAAACAAATTGCTCTCCCATTTTTTTGTCCTGTCTGGCTTGACTTTGCAGGATTGTCTGTATGTCATATATAAGATGGAAAATTTCCAGAAGTGAGCGGAAAACCTGGGACAGATCAGGTTCTGTAATTTTGAGGCATTTCATTTTATTCCCTAGTTTTTCAGTTGTAAAAATGAGGTTAATGGCATTTCTAGCTGTAACAAAGAAGCTACAAGGAAAGATTTCTGTGATATTCCTGAGGTGATTTGATTAGGAAGACAGGAGAAAGGACCTCAGCAAATGACTTCCAATCCCGCGTGGTTAGTTTTTCATGTTTCACACCTGCTTATTTTAAACCGTGGCAGAGCAAGTACCTCTGAGCTTTTTGTTCTGTGACTTAGGATCATCAGAAATCTCCAGCGAGACTGGTATTTTCCCAAAGGGTTTCTTCCCCATATGTCCTATCCTGGAAGTACAGGTAGGAGATCTGAACCTTCCTGTTAGGAGAAATGAGAGAAAATTAAATGCTTTGTGTGTTGCTATGTTAACCCATATTTTGAGGTCCATCATCCCTTGCTTCATTTCCCTCAGCCCACTGGGCCCTGCCCCACTTGTCACAATCTGTGAGAGATGCTTCTTGGAGCTTTCTATATGGTGAAGAGTCTCAACAAGGCCCTTCAGTCCTTAGTGTCACTCAGGGAAAGCATTTATTTTCAAATCTTCCAGGTAGTTTAGTTTCATTACTGTCCATTACTGTCAAATAATTTCTTAAGTAGGAGACTGAAAACCTGAAATCTCTTTGGCAGGGAGACACTGAAGTATCTCTGTTCTTCCAAGGCTGGGGGCTCGATAGAGAGACAGTAGGCTGGGCACAGAAGCAAAGAGACAAAGCTCTGAGTGTTTAATGTCTTCATTAAAAATGAACGTTATTTTATGAATGTTCTCTCTCATATGTAATTTCACCTTGCTGTGAAATCACAAGTTCTTTGCAATGTCATCCCACTGGAGCATCATTCCCCAAGCAACACAAAGGCCCAGGCTTTTGTTGGACCTTCTTGGATTTGTACAGCTTATACTTTCTAGAGGACCCCACTGAAATTGGAGAGGATAATAATTTAAAAAATAAAAAAAAAATAAAAAAGGAAAACCCTAGAAAAAAGCTGTGAAGAATACTTAATCTGGCCTTTATATAGGAGATAACTAGGACAAGAGTCTTCTGTACAGTTTCTGCTTGGAGAAATATCACGATTAAAAGGATGACAGCACGGGACTACTTCTGTTAGCAGGGGATGTCCATGTATCCAGCTTCTGTGTTCTCTCAGCTGGCTGCACTGATGGTACATTTAGTCTCCTTTGTCTGACAGATGACTGGTCTCGTGAAGGTGAAAGCTATCTATGTGGCTCAAGAAATAAGGTGCAGAACATGAGCAGCAGCTCTCCAGAGTTGCTTCTTGCGGTGCAGGCACAGCATTTGCTGCTACATCGGCTCTGAGCGTGTCTATGCCTTACAAAATATTGAATCTGCTGCGAAGGTTAAGTGGAGCATGGTTGATAGTCCTGGGACCTTGGAAGAGCATGATCTGTTTTATCCCCATTACAATTTTCACTATCAAGCAACATTCCAAGGAACACAATTAATTGGCAGTGGTGGTTAAATTTGATTAGCTTCAACTAGCTTAGAAAGTTGGGGGCATTTTAAGATCAAACATGTAAAACTTTTGTTTACAGTATGGCATGAGGCAAGAGAAATGGAGACAGTTCTTCACTAGGAATCCAAACCAGGCATTTAAACTTGCACGCATCTCATCTGTCTCTACTCCGAGTTCTGATTTTTGGTTGGTTTTTTTTTCCCCCCAGTCCTTTCCTGACATTTTTAAGCATTAAATGTTAATGTAATTAAATGCTAATTTGACTGCAGCCTCCAACAAACACCGCATGCATTTTTTTCATACTCAGAAAGCCTGACAAGAGTGTGGGAGTTTACTTCTTGTCCTTCAGTTTCCTCAAGTTTTGGAACCTCTATTTCCAAAAGTGATGCCAGGAACCTAGACATGTGTCCTCAGCCCGTCACGTGGCCTATGAATGTGAAGAAGAGGGTGGCTATGGAATAAACTGAGAACATTTTCAGCCTGAAAACCTGGCCAGAGTGATGTATCACATCACATGTGTGGAACCCTGGGCTATCCTATTAATGCAATTAGTCATAATGTGACTATTTATAATAGATGCTACCAAATATAATGTCTGCAAGCTATCAAGGACTGTTCCATCCAGTTCTGAGTAGAATCTTGACATGACTTTACTACCTGATCTCCTCCTTCTGAGGGATGGCAGATCCTATTTACTGTGGGAGACAGAGATACATTTGTGTCACTTCTCTGCGCCATGATCTCAAATTAAGAAAGGGTCACTTTCTGTGCTGATGCATCATATCACACAATGACCACGTGCACTTCATGGTGTCTGTGTTTGGTCCTTAAGACATCTAAGTTAAGGGAACACGTTCCTGTTGCCAGTTAGAGTAACTTTTACAAAGTAGTTGGGTGAAGTTAAAGCCTGTTATAATTGCTAGGACTCCTAAGAACACACATCCCCTTTGCATAGTAATCATAGCAACAAAAAAACCCTCAAACTTTTTAGTAAGGAAATGTTCTATTGTTTCAATTTTCTGTAACTAAAGCCTGGAATTTGCATTAGAAAATCGAATTGCATTTACATGATGAATAATTCCCCTGAGATCTCTTTGCTTCCATTGTTCCAAAGTGATTGAACTTCTCTCTATTTGGAAAAAAAAGCTCCTCATTTTTTTTCTCTCTTAAAATTAACTTCATATATCATGCAGAGTGACAGCAGTATAAAAGTTATGTGATGTTGCTGGTTGAAGGCTGCCTTTTTTCTCCTTCTTCAGAGAAGGCACCTCTCCTTGACTAGGGAGTTTCTCTGCTGGACCATTTCAAGAGCACTTTCATTCAGGACTCGTGGGTTTACTTGTACAGTATTAACAAATCGCTATCTCCATTCCTGCAGAATCCAAAAAATAATCTTAATTACTTGAGAGCAGATGGATGAGGACTTTTGCTTGGTTTTGTGATCCAGTTTAGATCACGAACCTTCTTTAACTATTAAAAATAGTGTACATCTGTGAGCTACTTCATCAGTTTAAAATGGGGTGGCTAACCCCATGGATCTGCCCAGAATAGGAATGAAACTACCTATCCCTTACTACCTTCCTCTCCCTCTCATTGCTATGCTGGCTGCAGCTCACCAAATCCTCCTTAGGCTTCCATTTATCAAGGCAACAATCCCAAGACCACCATCTTCTACAAAACTGCAGGATAAATTAGGTTAGAAGGAAGATCATCTGGTCTGACCTGCTGGTCAAAGTTTCTCAGGACCATGTATGGTTGAGTGTTAAATATCTCTGAGGATGGCAATTCCTCAACTTCTTGGGACTCCTGCTCCAGGAGAGAGATGTAGAATCATAGAATCGTTTAGGTTGGAAAAGATCTCTAAGATATCAAGCCCAACCATTAGCCCAATACTGCCAGGTCCACCACTAAACCATGTCCCTGAACACCACATTGTCCTGGTTCAAGCCAACTGACGGGGAGGGAGAGCCAAAGGAACCACGTGGTCCCTCCCTCACTCGCTTCGCCCCTACCAGGAGTGAGGAGGAGAGCCCGGAAAGAGCAGTAGGCAGAGCCTTGTGAGGTTGAGATAAAACCAGTTTGTTTTAATGATGAAACATAACTGGTAACAATAACAGTGAAATAGCATTAGTGCTTAACCAGATATAACGCGAGTAATATGTAACACGGACGTCTCACCACCCAGAACCCAGTGATGCAGCACTGAGCCCTCAGACGGAGAGGTGGGAAGAGAGAGAGAGCCCAGTCCTAGCCAGCTCCCTCTATATACCCCGAGCATGACGCCATGATGGTATCAAACACCCCCTTGGCTAGTGGCTAGTTTGGTTCAGCTACCCCGGCTATGCCCAGTCCCAGCCTCCAGTGAAAATTAACTGTATCCTAGCTGAACCCAGTACACACATCTACATAGCTTTTAAATACCTCCAGTGATGGTGACTCCACCACTTCCCTGAGCAGCCTGTTCCAGTGGCAGACAACCCTTTTGGTGAAGAAATTTTTCCTAATATCCAATCTAAACCTCCTCTGGTTCAACTTTAGGCTGTGAAGAAGACATGAGAGCTCCTCTCCTCTGTCATCCTTGCTGCTGCTCCTCTGCTACTGCCAGCTCCAAGTCAGAAACAGCTCTGAAGAGCAGGGGTGAATGCCAACAGAAAGGCAAGTGGGTGGCACAGAAGCAGGAAGTGAAGAAAATCGCTTCTCCCGGATAATTTGCTCCTGGATCTTAAACGCTTCTCAGTGGGCTTGACTATGAGCCTCCTGTGATAGCATCAGATGAGTCAGGGAGCTGCTAAATGAATCTGTAGGCAACTTAAGAGACAGCATGGGAAGTGTTGGATATCCTCTCTGTGGGCACCCCCTGCGCTTTCTCCAGAGATTAAAACAAGGGAGCATTAAATACCTGACCCTACAAAGCAACACAGTACAGTGAGTTGAACCCCTTTACAGCTGGTTCCTTTAACAATGTAAATCAGTCAAACATTTCAGATTTTTCAAACCTTTTGGAAGGAAAAAATTCTTACAAGTTTGAAATTTGATTTTTTTTTAATAGTGAGCTTGGAACTATTGTTTAACATCACAAGTGTCTGAAAGTTTTAGCAAGAAAGAGACTTCTAGCAATGCCTTTTCTAATCAAGGAAATTTAGTTAAGATAATCCATTTTTTAAAGGATTTTTCTTAAAGCTTAATTCAACATTTAAAGTCAAGATTATAGTTGACTTTTTACTGAATGTAAAATGAAACTATTTGATGCAATCTTTTTGAAAACTTTGATTTAAAAATGTGAGTTAGGGAATATACTGAGAACTTCATGAAGCGTGGGAAAGAGACCTATTTCAGCCTTTATATAACCAGGTGTTGGGTTTTATTGTTGTTTGGTTATTGATTTTTTCTTTTCAGATTGTTTTTTTTGCCCGCTTGATTTAAGAAAACACCAATTCTTGTCTTGCCTTTTCTTTTTCACGCACTGTGCCTGGCCTCATCTCTAACAGTTCCTGAAATCCAAGGAGTATAATGCTCCAGACACTGCTGAGGGACTTGCCAACACCTCAGAGAACTTGTCTCTGACTTTTTACTTCAGTTTATGATCCCACAGTGAACTGTTGGAATGTTTCTGGTGGGCAGCTCACCCCATGTTACACTGCCAGAGCCTTCGCCCAGCAAAAACATATTAAATTCAAGGCTTAATGTAGGAGAAAATACAGTGTCTTCCCTGGCTTGAGGGATTTCTTCTCTGACAATGTTTCTTTCACAATTTTGTTCTCATGACACAGAGTCATCACTGTGCCTTAAACAACTACCAGCTTAAATCCAAAGGGAATCTGCAAATCTGTGTTGCCTTCTCTAAAGGCAGCGAGGACAAAAGAATACAGAGAGCAAAAATCCTTCCCTGTTTCTTTTCAGTCTACTGCAAAGGCGACACGAGCCCTCAGGTGTTTGTCTTTGGCAGAATTAGCCCTCTCTGAACCAGATGTTATCAAGATCAATTGATGTGAATGCAGTTTAGTATCCCTGCCAAGTGTTAGGGTGCATGGAATATGTCCTGTGAAGGCCATGTGCTGATATCCTTCCTCACGTTGGGTAATCCCCTACTCTCCAGCTAGTCCTAATCATGCTAGAGAAAGTTTTTGATTCAACGAGGGCAGCACAGATGGTAGAACCTCAGAGCTGGGCCAGCAGCCATTAGGAACCTGCAAACCCCTATTGATAAGATAGATAATGACTATATTGAAGCTCTCTAAAATAAATGGAGACCGTTCCAGGTTCTCTTTAAACCTGCCTTTCTAAATCCCTACTGTCCTATGCTCTTAGGATTAGTGCCTGCAAGCAGTGAAATGCGATGGAAAAAGCTGCAGGTCAAAAAAAATATAAATAGTATGAGTGATGCCTTGTTTTTCTGAAAATCAGCTTGTGTGTGTGTACATATGAGGAACAGTTAGATTCAGCAACTGGCACCTTTGGAATGGGGCCTTAGTCAGCTTAAGCAAGTCATTCATCCAGGTTTTTTTTTGAGCTTAGCATCCCTGCTGAGTGTCCTGCTTTCCTTCTGTCCTATCCTCAGAGTCACGCTGCTGAGGTACCAGCATCCCCTAACGTCACTTGGTAGATGGCAGGATAGGGACACCCAGCACCTTGCAGCATCAGGAAAAAAGAACGTCTCCTGAATCATGGGAGGAGCACCTCGTGTCCCATAATTGTCTGCCACTGCGTAGGTTAAAGGCAGACGTGCTCCTTGACTAATATGGGAAGAATGTGGTTTGTGTACCTGCTGGCAAGGGTGTGATTGTGACATGGTTGTCTGCGATGTGAAATCTGAATTAATCAACTGTATGTTTTGGGACACTTGCAAGAAGGATTAAAATCTGATTTCAGGATACGTAATGAGATTGGTTTTGAAGCAGGAGGTGCTGGAAGCCCTTTCTGAACCGTGGCGAAGTCTGAGAATCCATCACAGGACAAACAGAAGTTCCACAACAGTAGGGGTAATGTTTGCATAGAAATTACAGGCAGCCAGTATCTGCTGTGTTTGTTTTCATGTTGAGTCACGTTAATGCACGCACCGGATGAACAGGGATGAATATCCTGCAGTGTGGAGACCTTGGGCTGCTGACCTAATACAAACTAACACAGCAACAGCTGTCTTCCCTCACAGCTCTTCAAAGTTTGGAAAAGACTCTCCAAAGCAGATAATGCTTGACTGGAAGAAAGTTTGGTGCTGTGGACATGACCATAAAGTCACGTACAGTAAAAAGATCACTTTGACATCTTATGTAGTTTAAGCCCTTATTTAGGCAGCAAACCCTCCACCCTTCGCTATGCAAATTTTATTCCATCCAACAGTACTTGCTGTGATTCCAATTAGGCCACTTTTCAGAGTACAAGCAAGGACTAGGATCTAGGCTTAAAACCGTAAGGACTTCAGGCCCGTGGGTTTTGTTCTGAGGGAACTGTTCGGGTTTTGCAGCACGTAAAACATCTGGCAGTAATTCATCAATACTTTGGTATGGTGGCCTTAAGCACTGTGTTCTTGACTCTAATTGTGTCATTGCATAGCTATCTTCCTAATCATGTTGTTAGGACATGAGATCACCTAGAAACAGCCTTTGGTCTCTACCTAATGGGCCACCCTGCTGATTCCTGTTGACATTTATGAGTCCTTCCTGCCCAATCTGTGGCTCAGTCATTTCTCGATTTGAATGGATGCCATGGATTTCTCCTCCCTAGGTGTCTACCAAAGCTCATCTTGTCAGTTTTGGAACATCTCTCTGATTGGTGAAGAACATTTTGAATTTTGATCCCACCCACCCAAGTCCTTGCAGGCCCTCTGGCTCGGTGGCACCCACAAACTCTGTAAGTACGCTCTCTTCCACCCCCTCTGTCACTAACTGGCTATTTCTGCCCTATCCCTTAAGCCCTACCAAAGAACAAATAAGTTTAGGAAAGGCATGCTGGTGAGTGTTTTGAACACTTAATTATCTTGCAAGAACTTAAAATCCATGTTTATGCCAGGATCTTTTCAGGGATCAAAGCTAGGTTTAATGAGTCCTTCATTTTTGGTTTTAAATAGCTCAGTACTGTTCATCTCCAGGTGTCTAGGGACTTGCTTGTCCTCTACTGGTCCAGTGTTGCTCAGATGCTGCCGACCTGAGCTCGCCTGTCTTCTGCAAGCAGTTATCCTAGAGAACCTGGTTCTGAAAGAAGTCCTCCAGACCATCCTGCTTACCTACCTCCTTTGTGTTTTTATTTGAACAAACCTGGCTTTCAGAGGGAAGACCACCTAAGTCAGTTCTGTCAGCAGCACAGGTCCACCTGCTAGTGTAAGTGAGCAGAGCTGACCCTTTTTTGTTATTCTGGGCATCCCTCCTCTGTCTTTTATGGGAGTTGGATCAAACCTTCACAGAAGAAAGTGTAATAATTTGGTAGGTATGTGCTACTTCTCAGGGAGGTTCCTCAGAGACGTTCAAAGTCTGCTGGGAGTGGTTGAGGTCATAAAACCATTTTAATTGTTGGTGCAGGAATTGAAATGCGAGAAAGAGATTGTCTCAAGAACATAGTGTAGAGATGCTCATTTACACAAGATGCTGTATCATGTGTGAAATGTCTTAAACAAAACATTTACTGTTTCATAAGCTAATTAACTGATCCACAACAGAGCTCTGGCTTTATACTGAGGCTCTGTCCTATGCAGATCTCCTCTGAGAATCTGGGGCTAAGGGAAAATTGGACTCCATTTTTTTCTATTTTCTTCTTAACAAACAAAGGTTTATATATGTAGATGCAGAGACAGGAAGCAAATTAATCTTAGCACAAGTTAAGAATACACCTATAAATGGCAAATAATGTAAAATAATAATTTATTCAGTGAAACAACAGGATGACTAGGAGATAGCTCTCAATATTTCTCATTATTTTTGGCACTCAATATCAGAAAGTTTTTTGAAATACAAATCTTTGGAAAGCAACCTCACCCTGGAAGTGTTCAAGGCCAGGTTGGACGGGACTTTGAGCAACTTGGTCTATCGGTTGGAACCAGATGATCTTTAAGGTCCCTTCCATTAAAAAACCATTCTGTGATTCTGTGACTTAATGAAACACGCTCCCTGTGAAGCCCATGGAGCTGACTTGCTTGCACTTCAAATCTCTATTTGCCAAGAGGCATCACCTGAAGACCTCTGAAGGGTAAGAAGTCTGTATGAATAGCAACGTTTGAGAGGCTGTCTGACCAAATGGTGGACAAAGCGCTGCGTGAAGTGCTGAATACTATACTTAATGGTGTGACCTTCCAGCATGTTGGCTTCCCTTCTCTCTAGTCTTTTTTGGCTCTTGGGATGGTTAAAGTCTCCCTGCCTATATCTTTTTCAGAAAAATGTATGCTTGCTTCCATGTGGAACCATGGAAAGATTACCCAGGGTGAGAGCTTAGTCACCTAGCTCACAAGTCACAAATTCTGACTCTCCTCGCTGCCAAATTCACAAAGTAGTGATTTGTGGGCATTTGTACTAGAGGTTTGCCAGACCAGGCCTCAAAGGACTAAATTTTTTAATTCCTTCCCAGGCCCAAAGGATATCTGAGTAACTGTCACTTCAGATGTGGGGGATGAGAATCGAATACCCTCGCTGTCTAAGGAAACTGGAACCCACATCCCAAGTTCTACTCTCTCTAGTGTGGGTTCCTCTCATTTCCCTCCAGGATGAGCCATCCCACCAGTCACTGGCAAGAAAAACGGTGGGCCAGTGGTTGGGATCTGCTGTGGGAGGGAGAGCTCTAGGCTTCAGACCCAACAACATCCAGAATGAAGCCCTAATTAAGGTGTAAGGATGAGCCACTTCTGCTCACCCTTCTGACACTATTTCTGTGTTAGGATGTGATACTTGTAACTTGGCAACCCAGCACCGGTAACATCACTTAATCTTTTTGCAACAAGTTTGGCAACCATATAATGCCTTACAGGAAAAAGAGCTCACACCGTAGATGTGGGATTCCTAAGAAAAAAATCATGTGATTGTCTGCTCTGCTACTCCGCTCGTCATCCCCTCCCAGGGGATTTTATTAGCGTGAAGGCTAATTTCCAGTAATTTTGACTGATGTTAAATGTCTCAAAAGTACAGAATTCCTTTGAGTGCCACAAAAATTGTCGGCCACGTAGAACACAAATTAGTGACCCCACTAAGAGACTAATGGATGCTCAGTGTTATTATGATACATCAGAAAACCAAGAGAGGAAGGAGCCAGCAGAAATCAGACTTTGTTAGTCTCACTACTGCTCATGGAATTGCTAACTCCTACTTGTTATGTCTTGTCTTGTCTTCATAAAAACACTGCCTGTTTTCTGCCTTGGGCATCTGTTAGAAGTGTTACTGAAGATGTCCTCTAAGAAGGAAAACAATTATTTTAATAGCTCCTTTTAAACGCAAATACAGGCACTGCAGTTAATCAGTTGCCTTTTTGAATCCTTGCCCATTCAGTACAGCAGCTCCGAAAACGTGGTGTTTAGGAGGGTGATTGCTCCTCAGCCCCAAGACCTCTGCTCCCAAAGGCCATGTAAGCAAGAGCTGGAGAAGTTGATGCTATCCCATGGTGGGCTGGTGGAATTGCAATTGCTGCCTGAAGACCAAAGGCAGACACTGTGGTATTTGGTTGAGCAACATGTCCTGGTTCCTTCTAGCCCTTGCCATGAAACGGAGTTGATTTGTTTAGAGTGTCTGCAATGCAGACAGCACATTTTGGAAAAGGTGAAAATAGATAAACAGATTTTGTTTTAAGAACATCTTAAAACGCTGAGAAGTTACATCTTTAAACTCTAGTGGCTGGCCTCTAGGCAGATTCTGTGCATGAACTCAGCCAAAAGACATTGCTCAGCAGTACCTGCACCTACTCCATCATCATCAGTTCAAGCAATTCCATACCTTCCTTAAACATTACATTTATAGCCTTTAAGAGCTGCAGAACCTCCTTCCTACAGAAAAAGTTTAGTTTTGTTCTTTCCTCTTTGAACAATTCCTGCAGGGAAGAGGAGTTTGAGATCTCCAGAGCTGGAAAGCAGATGACACTGTGATAGCCCAGCATTTCTGACGTGGCCGACTGCTCATCCCCGTGCCACTCAGCTGCCCAGAAACCTGTTTCCACTGTTCACAGGAACCTGTGAATCATAAAGTAGTTTGGACTGGAAGGGACCTTAAAGATCATCTAGTTGTAGCTCCCCTGCCAGGGGCAGGGACACCTCCTACTAAATCAGGTGCCCTTGCTTCTCTTCTCCCTATCAAAGCCTGCCTGGCCCCATGAGGTCCTCCCCAGATTTGCACCCTCAGAGTGGCAAAATTCAGTTTTGCCTTCACCCAGAGGTTTTTAAGCCAGCCCTGTCAGGCGTCGAGCTGTGGCTCCTAAGGAATATGCCACCCACAGCTTCTTGGAGCACTTCTAACCTGTTGGGGCTGATGGAGATCCAAGAATCCAGGGTTTGTGGCCTCTTGCCATGTTAGGTGCTGAGCAGCAGGTTACCTGCCAGCCAGTGAGCACCAGCAGATCATGATCAATTCATTCTTGAATAAATTTAAATACACTAAGCTTGAGATTGGATCCAAGATAAAACCTAGTATCTACCTGGGTTTCACAAAGCTCATTTTCTGTTGCCTACACTGGCTGACAGTAGTTTCTCCATTGTTTATTCAATCATTTACTGAATGCACCTCATTTTTTAGCTTTCTCATGTCAATGGCAAGCCCGCCAACTTGTATTTTTCATATTTTACTTTTTTTTCCTTAAATATAAACCAAACTTGTACCTTTTCACAACTTTTTGCACTTCTCTAAAATACCAAGGTGTATCAAAAGTTGACTCAGAGCTCAATAAGCTCCCTGTAACTGTCGTTTTCATACTGTCAACAAAAATAAGGGTAAGGGGCTAATGAGGTGATGATGCTCCCTCCCCTCCCACCTCACATTAGCAACACCCCTTGCATCCCTCTGAGTTCTGCTTCATCAGCTGCATCCAGTCTCACAAATTATCTCGGTGCTGCAGGTTCCAAAAATGTTGAGTAGTTGCTGACAATAGAAAGTGTTGGATGAGAGGAACATCTGTTATCTTCTTTCTGGAGATCCTCCTGCCTTCTCTTTGAAACACGGAAAACCTAGTGCTGCCTGCAACGGGGATGATGCCTCAGATGCATTTGCATTTTGGTGTTTTCAGCTTCAGAACTTCTTTAATGAGCCTGGATCAATTTGAAAAACCTGCTCTAGAAAGCAGAAGAGTATGTTCTCAGTCAAGATAACAGCTTGTGGAGCTATTACCGTAATAATATTGCCTTGCGAAAAGACTACTCATTTCAATGGTTAATTGTTTCCAGCTCTGTGCTGGTATCAACCCAGGAGGATTAGGCCCAGCACGGCTCCTGCTGCACTGGCTGCTGTTATCGTGGTGCGCAGAGCACTTTCCAGGAGACGCGGAAGCTTTTAATCACCTAAGTGAGCACTTTCTCCACTCCAACAGTCAGCAAAGAGCCAATACCCTAATGCAGCCAGTACCCATTCCCATAATGACAATTTGCTAACTCGATTGCTCAGGCGAATAGAAGAGAAATGTGTGATCCGCAGCAGAACATCTAGTGCAAATGTTAAAGTGGCAGCGCCTCTGTGCCATCCAAAAACCCAGTGCAGCCTGTGCTCCCTTAGGTGCATCGAATTATAGAATCCTAGAACTGTTCAGGTTGGGAAGGACCTTTAAGATCATCAAATCCAACCACTAACTTAGCGATGGCAGGTAATCTAGCAATGCCAGGCGTTTTCCTTCCCCAAGAAGCTGAAAAAATGCAGCCTTTTATTTTTAGGTGAACCCAAATTCCATTAACTTGCTGTGATAAATAGATGTATGAGCCCTATTAATTTTTCATTTTCATTAGAGGGCCAACAAAGACTCTTGATGTCGAAAATGTACGTGCACTGTATTCTGTCCAGAAATATATGAAATATATATATATCCAGTCAGCGTCAGGGTGCGTAGCTGGCATCCACAAGCGTATGTTACTCTTTCTTCCACTTTTTTCCTCCCCCTTCCTTTCAATTACACCCACCAATTATATTTCGGATTCCTTGACATTGCAGTCACTCCTGTGTGCACACAGTCAAGCTAGTTGCAAATGAGCTAATTTGGCTACAGATAGCATTGCAGACAGCATAGCGTGGGACCCAGTGCAGTAGAAGCCGGGTAAATACTCCAGTGACTTTACCCACATGGGCTGTGACGAGCTGCTGTGGCTACAAGGGTGTGAACGAATGGTGTTAAAGCCCGCTCAGGCATATGAGTGATACACGACCATGATTTCAGTGTGGAATGGTGGGACCCCGTCTCAGGGATCGTAGACCAGGGGCTGGGGCAGACCTAGTTTCAAAGTATCGCCCAAATTGGAAAAGACATTTAAACTCATGAAGTCCAATATTTAACCTAACACTGACAAGTCCTCAACTAAAACATATCCCTAAGCACTGTGTCTATCCAGTTCTTAAATACTTCTAGGGAAGGGGACTGCACCACTGCCCTGGGCAACTTGTTCCAGTGCCTGATAGCCCTTTCAGTAAAGAAATTCTTCCTAATACCCAATCTAAACTTCTCTTGGTGCAACTTGAGGCTACCTCCTCTTGCCCCATCACTGGTTCTTGGTTGAACAAACCAATCCCCACCTCACTACAACCTCCTTTCAGGTGGTGGTAGGGAGCGACAAGGTCTCCCCTCAGCCTCCTTTTCTCCAGGCTAAACAACCACGGTTCCCTCAGCTGCTCCTCATGAGACTTGTTCTCCAGACCCTTCACCAGCTTCTTTGCCTCCTGCTGACAACCCATTCCTGATACAGGCCAGGATGCCGTTGGCCTTCTTGGCCACCTGGGCACACTGCCGGCTCATGTTCAGCCGGCTGTCCACCAATCCCCCCAGGTCCCTCTCCGCTGAGCAGCTTTCCCCAAGTGTGTGGCATTGCCGGGAATTGCTGTGGCTACCTAGTATGTCCAAAAGCATCATTCTGCGGGGAGTTTCAGTTTGTCAGGTGCTCTCGTGATCGTTCGAGATGTGAAAAAGGAAAAGCAGGTTTCACTCAGGTTTATGAAAAGCGTAGAGGCTGCAACAGCAAAAAGGAAAAAACAAATAGCCAGAGGAGATGAGGTTTGGAAACCCAGTTATGCGGCTGGGTATACTGCAGTGAGCACCCCAGCACCTGGAAGGCAGAGCAAAGCCTGGCCGGCTGACAGCGGCTGGTTCATGTCGGGGCCAGCC